>NC_061113.1:186570669-186620669 GCF_002878395.1 Capsicum annuum
ATATATATATATATATATATATATATATATATATTATTTTTCTTTTTATAAAATATATATACTTTATATATTTAAAAATAGTAAATATATATTTTTAATTTTTTTAAAATATATAAAAATAATATGTGTGTGGGATTATTTTTTTTTTAATTCTATTTTCTTACGTGGCAATGACCTGATACTAATGTGACACTGATTTGGCACTGACATGGTGCGTGTGTAGTGCACTCTCTGTAGTGAGAGTGGAATTGTTATTTGAGGGTGAAATTAATTCACTTTAAAGATGTTAAGGAGGTAAATAAACAAAAGTTTAGTTTAAGTGTTAAAATGAGTTGAACGGACAAGTTCAGGGGGTTTTATGACTTTTCTCATTTTTAAAAGTAAAATTTTGTGAATTATATTTCTCTTTTAAATATCCTAGGAAGAAGAGTGACATTTTTTATATTTAAATTCTGTTCTAATTTAAAATGTCATACTATTCTTTACGCTCTTGTAGTCACAAAAATGTCACGACATATTCAGTGCTCATTTGGTCATGGATATTTTCTAAAAAAAATTCTTTTGAAAAATTATTTCTTAATATTTCCTCCGTCTCAAATTATCAATCTCAAATTGAGATGATACATTGATTAAGAAAAATAATAAATAATATGACTAATTTAGATATTTACATTTTAATTTGAAGAAAAAGTAATTAACGCAAAGGGTAAAACATGGAAAAAAATTTTTGTGTCTTTTTGATTAATGAAAAAAGACAAGTAAAATAAGAAATCAAATTAGGAAATTTGAGACGGATAATTTGAGACGAAGGGAGTACTATTTGGACATAAAATTATTGAAATTAAACAAGAAAATTCAAAAAGTCACTTTCACAATTTTTTACTCGGCCAAACCTATCGACAGCCCCATAAACTTGACACAATCTTTCACTTTGGTACCTCATGTAGCCATAAAGTGTGTCATTTTGGCACCTTTTGTTGAATCAGCAAAAAGAGTGTATTACACTCGCTTTTAAGCGCGTTTGAGGGGTATTTTCGTGATTTTTTAGGGGTATTTTCATAATTTTACATCTTCTCTCCCACATTATCTTCTCCACACCTATTTTTTAGCTTAACCTCTATTAATGGGGGTGAAATCAACACTCAAAATAAATTTCACTCTATTAACAAAATATTCACTCTATTAACTAATACACACCATAAACCCCAAATAATACTCCTTCCATTAATCAACGGAACACACCCTCTAATCTCAATTCTCCACCATTACACCATAAACACACTAACAACAACCCAATGACAATCAAGATTCATTACACATCATAGCAATAAATCAAGGCTCAATATAAGTAATTTCTCACTCCGTTAAATAAACAAAGATGTTATTCACATTCTTTTTTTCCATCCCCATCTCCATCCATTAGTTTTTCAATATATTTTTTTCTTTTTCTTAACACGATTAATTTTTGCTCCATTAATTCTTGGAGGTCAAGCTCACAATATCATGTTTTTACTCTTTCTTGCTTCATTATTGTGTAATTGAAGACTTGCATTTTTTTTTCAGTTCCATATTCTTTTTCTTGCTCCTTCCACTTCCAGCTCCACTCCTTCCCATGTCTCTCAAATCATTCTTCAACTTCACTGTATCTGAAATTTTCATGTCTCTCCTTCCCATGTATCTAAAATTCTAGTTCCAAGCAACTGTCATTCGTATTTATATTTTCTTTCGTTAATTTATTTTCTAATTGAACACTAACCTCATTCTTCTTCGTATTTTTCATCATGTATTTGAAATTCGTGAAGCTATTAATATAGATCTATTATTGTTAGATAATGAGGATGTATGTTTATCATTATTGAAAAGTTCAATCTCCATTAATGGAGGTTAAGCTAAAAGAAAGTTGGGTGGAGAAGACAATGTGGAAGACAATGTGCGGAGGGGGGGGGGCTTTTTTGTAATTATTTTGGGAAAAAAACACGTGTCATATTAATTCATTAAATGTAATTGCCATGCATTTTGACCTTTTTTTTTAAAAAAAAAAACTAATTTTATGTATATATAATGATGTGGCAATGTAAAATTAGATGGCAAAAATTAATTGGTCGCTAATCCACGTAGGCAGTGAGTGTGACCCACGCACCAGAGCTGATGTCGAAAGGCGTCAAAGTGACTCACTTTATGGCCACTTGAGGTACCAAAAGTGAACAATGTCCACTTAAGATGCCTAAGTGAAAGTTCGTGCCAAGTTTAGGGGGCCATCAATGGGTTTGATCTTTTTACTCCAAGTCATTCACATATATCCATAAACAAGTTCAATTTGATTTCTACATTTTTAAACTTCTTATCCAATCAAACAAATATACAAAATGAAATATATAGGTATGTTCGATATGAAAAAATGTATTTTTTGTACAATATATTTTTCAAATATTTTAGGAAAATAAGTAATTTTTTACTTATTTTCTTATACTCGATAAGTAATTTTAGGAAAATAAGTAATTTTTTACTTATTTTCTTATACTCGATATACATATGTAACAAAAAACTATGAGGATGAATGTGTTGGGTTCGAAATCGAGAGGGCATCATGCAGAAGCTTATAGTTTGCAAACCTATCATGGTGATAATTCAGACGACAAAGAAAAAAATATTATTGAAAAAGGTTGGTCAAACGACCTACATATTAAAAAACTACAATTGAAAAACCTAAAACCTATTGGGAGAAATCTCCCTCTAAACAAAGATTCTTCAAAGACTACATTGTGAATGCTACTGTGTTATGGTATGAGAAGGAGGTCTTCTATTTATAGATATCCAAAACCTTTCCTTCAAGAAATAGGTTAGCCAAATATGAAAAAGAATTATATTTTCCTTTAGAAAAAGTAAAAGTACTTATGATTACTTTTATTTTCGTTCCAAAAAAAAGTAAAAACTTAATTTTGGTAAGAAAATCAGCACAAAAACCTAACAAATTTGGAATAAGGTGATGAGCGTTATAGTAGGGAGGGGGAAATGGGAAGGAGGAGGGCAGGGGGCGCATGTGGTGGGGGTGGCAGCAGCAAAGGGTGGGCTGGTGCATAGTAATGAGGGTGAGAGGAGACAACATCACTCTTGTTGTCTCTACTCTTGTTGTCTCTACTTTCATTAAGAAAGTCATTTTTCTTATTTTAAATTTTTTTTTTTTTATATCTTTTTGATAAATAAATGATTTTATTTCAACCAGAAGTGCACGTTACAAAGCTAGAACAGGCTGACACTGTTCTCTCAAGGAAATAACTAGGAATAACACTAGTCGCACGCAAGAGAATGAATTGTATAAACTAACTAGAAAACATAAGTCACTCAGCCACGCAGCTAAAGAAGTTTATTTTCTTAAAGAAGTTCTTTTTTTAAAAAAAAATGTTTAACCTATTGAACACGAGAAACTAGGAAACACATTTCTGATAAATATTTTCCTCCATATGAAACATACCTATGAGGCGGAGCTAGCCTATTAAAGGGGTTCAAATGAACTCCTTTCGACAAAAAATTATATTATTAACACATGGCTAAAATGATTTTTATTTCTATATTTTAGATGTTGACCCCTTTCGATGAGTTTTTCTTCAGATTTTGAACTCTTAAACAAAAATCCTGGCTCCGGCTTTGTTAACCCATCGAGTGTAAAATATGAACATTTAGGCTCCATTTTTTTTTTTAAGATTTAGACGTCTGAATCTGAATGCACATCCGAATGATTAAGATGTTGTCTCTAGATCTGAAAACTGAATGATTAAGACTGTTTGTTTTTCAACATCTGAATCAAAAAGGGCAGCCCGATGCATTAAAGCTACCGCTATGCGCGGTATCCGGAAAAAGGCATTAAAGCTACCGCTATGCGCGGTATCCGGAAAAAGGCTCCACCACAAGGGTGTATCGTACGCAGCCTTACCTTGTATTTCTGCCAGAGGCTATTTCCAAGGCTTGAACCCGTGACCTCCTGGTCACATGACAACAACTTTACCAGTTACTCCAAGGCTCCCCTTCTGAATGTGTAAAAAAAATTATTTGTATACATATTAAAATAAAAAATACAATTCAAATAAAAATTTAATTATATATTAAAAAATATGTAATTTAATACAACTAAATTATTAGTATTTGATTGAGAAAAAACATTTATGTTTGTTAGTGATAGTAGAGATGGCTTATAATGATAGTTGTGGAGACAATGATTGATGTTAGTGATTAATAATGTTGGTGGTGATAATTGTGATGGTTGGTATTCTAATGACTGTTATGGCGGTGGCGATTAATGGTGGTGGTTGTTGTTGTGATGTGACGTTGCTTGATGTTAGTAGTTTAAGGTGTTGATTGTGTTAGCTGAAACATGAATGCATGATGATTGACGATGTGTTGGTGCTAGTTAGAGATGTTATTTACTGTGATGGTGGAGATGATTGTTAGTAGAGATAAATTGTAGCGATGGTACTGGTTGAAGTAGTGGTAGAGGTGGCGTTACTAGTGACAATGGTGGTGACGACCAAAGAATGTATAAAGGTTGTGATGTATTAGTGGTAGTTAGTGGTGGTGCTAGTTGTAATAGATGAGTTGGTTGGTAGTAGGGATTGACCGATAGTAGTTGCTGATTGTGGTGTTGTTGACGGCAGTGGTGACGGTGAATATAATTAGAATAAAAGAAGTAGTAGGTATGATAACAGTATTTTTTATCGATGGTGGTTGTGATGGTGGAGGTGGTTGGTGGTGGTAGATGGTGGTGGTGGTTGACAATGGTAACGGTGGCAGAGGTGGTTAGTGATGGTGACTGCTGATTATGAATAGAGTGGTGAATATTATCCAACACCAGAATATCCCTTCAGACCTATTAAGACTTGGATGTAGATCTGAATGATTAAGACCTATTCAGACCTCTTAAGAGTTAAAACCTTAATAAAAAACAAATATATTTTATGGTCTGAAGTCTGAACCATTCAGATTTAGACCTCCATTAAGTGCAAACAAATGAGGTCTTAGCCCACCTAATTGAAAAATAGACAATGTGATGGAGTTTGAAATTCTACAAGTTTTTCAATATATTGTCATGAAGTTTTAAAAGCAATTTAACAATTACAAGACGGAAAAATGGCTATCCCGCACCATTACAACATATTCCCTCATATTTCTTTTTACTTGTCACGTTTATTTTTTTCCTTTAGAGTTAAATTATGTGAATTTTGAACAGTATTGTACAATGTATTATTTCATCAGGTTAATATGAACCAAATGCAACTATAGTATTTTTGAATGTATGCTTGATTTTCGTCAAATCTCTTTGATCATCTTAAAAAATAACCAGAATTTTATCTTGATATGATAAATAGTGAGGCCCGCCTGCAAAGTGTAGTTTTCTTACAATTTTGAAGTAGACTATTTCTTGAGTTTTATCTCCCAAATTTTTCACTCTAAAGTATTAAATTAGTTTAATTCAATTTAGTTTTTGAAAATGATCGAATTGATTTTCCTAAGGTGAAATATGATAGGTGAAAGTGAGCGATAGAGCATTTACACCGAGACTCTGAATTTATACCGAAAGACGAAAGTAGATTAATATATGGTTTATAGTTGGAAAACAAAAGAGTAATGAATACCACTTCCATTTGATAGCAAGTGGACATCAAGTTGAAAGAGACAAATTACCCTTTTGCTTAGTAATTTAAACCACGCTCTGTCATTGAATCTGGGACTTTCCCACTAATATTTTTATTCCATCAACATGATATCCTATATCCCGCCCCTCCCACAAATACAAATCTCTATATTCACAGTAATGTCTCTGATTTTTTCTTAATAGACGTATCTCTAATGCTCTCAACATCCCACGAGCCTTCAAAGCACTTTGCATTTATCATCTTCTTCTCCACACCCTCCATTCTCCAATTATTTCCCCTTCTAGTCGTCCCTTTCTCTTTGTTTTCCTCTCGACTCTCTCTCATTTAACCCATTCCATTTCTCCTTCTTAGTACTCCTTACTCAAAAACCCAATTTACATTATTCTAAATATTAGTCATGGCACTTGAAACATGGTTAATTAAGGTGAAAAAAACTATAGCACACAGTTTGGATACAGTGCGATCAACCAGTGCGCCGCGCCCAAAGCTCGCGGCGATCAAGAAATCCAGTGTTGGAGTTTTAGCATTTGAGATCTCTGGTCTTATGTCAAAGCTTCTACATTTATGGCAATTTCTGTCAGACAAGAACATGATCCGTATCCGCAATGAGTCAATCTCCCTGGAAGGCGTACGCAAGATTGTATCAAACGATGACGCCTTCCTTATTGGCCTTGTCTGTGCAGAAATTGTCGAGAATTTAAGGCTGGTTGCCAAGTCTGTTTCAAGAATCAGTAAAAGATGTCAAGATTCACATCTCAGGAACTTTGATCGTTACTTCAATGAATTCTCAAACACGGGCCGTGATCCTTACAACTGGGTTCTTAGCTTGAAGGACATGGAGTCAAAAATCAAGAGAATGGATCAGTATGTTACTACTACCGCCTTGCTACATCGACAAATGGATGAGATTTCAGTTCTTGAGAATAGTTTAAGGAAAGCTTCGAATTCCCAGTTCAAAGATTCTGATATTTCAGTTAAAGAACAGAAGATTCTTGAACTGCGACAGAAGTTTCTGTGGCAGAAACAAGAAGTTAAGTACCTGAAAGAAAGATCTTTATGGTGTCGTAGTTTCGATACAGTAACGTCTCTGCTTGCTCGATCCATTTTCACTTCTCAAGCAAGGATCAAATTTGTTTTTGGTATGAGCAATGGATATCCAAATTCTCTCCCACGTAGTCTCTCTGCTTCAGCAACTGTTTATCCTTCAGAAAACCATAACACGTGCAATTTCGTGTCTGGGCCATTGGTGAATCCACCAATACTTCATGACAAGAATGTTTCAGATCATGATTTTTTCGAGTCTAATACTAAGGTACTTAAACCACCTTCGAGTACTTTGGGTGCGGCTGCACTTGCTCTACATTATGCTAATTTGATCATTGTTATGGAAAAAATGATACGATCACCACAACTAGTTGGTGTTGATGCTAGAGATGATTTATACTCCATGTTGCCAAATAGTATACGATCATCGCTAAGATCAAGACTAAAAGGCGTTGGATTTTCGGCTAGTGATCCAGTTCTTGCTAGTGAATGGAAAGATGCCCTGCAGAAGATATTAGGATGGTTGTCACCTTTGGCACATAATATGATCAAATGGCAAAGTGAAAGGAGCTTTGAACAACAAAATTTAATTCCAAAAACTAATGTCCTCTTGCTGCAGACTTTGTATTTTGCAAATCAAGAAAAGACTGAAGCTGCCATAACAGAGCTGTTAGTGGGGTTAAATTATATTTGGAGGTTTGAAAGAGAAATGAATGCTAAGGCGTTGTTTGAGTGTACCAACTTCAACAACTTCTTGAATTTGAAGCGTTCAAGTAATTAAGCCTTCCAATTTCTTCTAAGTAATTTTCTTTGATTTCATTAATAGATATATAATTTGAAGGATTGTTAGATGGAAACTCCTTTAAAAAATCTGTGAGGGGTATGTTTTGTTTTAACCCAAATCTGTATATCAGTTGTAGACTACTATAAGATTGAGTCAAGATTTTCAAGCCCATCGAGATCCGAGAAATGTTGTATGAATAATTTTGCATTTTGCAGGCATGTGAACATATTCTTTAGATGCTATAATTGTGGTAACACATGGAATCCAGTTTGATTAGGTCCTAGCTTACAAATCTGAGAAAATATTGTTTACTTACATTAGAATTAAAGAATACTAGTAGATGATACTTACAAATTAAAGAAGTTGGTTGCTGATATGATTGGTAATAGACTAGTGGTCCCTCATTTATGTTGAGTAGGAAGATTAAACAAACAAATTCCTACTTTGGATACTCATGTAGGATCTGATCTTTTTTTGGCTTCAAACTGTGATTACATAAAATTCTCTTCTAACCCCACGCACCTTCCAAAAAAAGTGAGTTTAACTTCTAACAAGTATGTAAATTCTTTTTTACTCATAATAAGTAGAACTAGTTTTATGAAACTAATTATCTGAAAAATCAGATAAACAACCTGCTATAACAAGTTAGATTAGGCAAGCTGTTGGCGAAAAAATCTTTACACTACCGGTGCATATGCATAAAATTCAAAGGGAGTAATGAGTGCTCTAATGCTAAGTTGTGCGGACTCTTCATTTTCAATGTTGCATTATTTTTGGAGAATCCAACATGCAACTGTTGAGATTTTTGAAAAGTCCAAGTAACATAACTCTAATAGAGTTCAATGAGACGGGCAGCAACAAAGTGAACATGCACGAAAACAGGGACAAGAGTTTGCCATATCCTGTGAATGGGGTAGGCCATTGTTGTATTTCACTCTGTCCAAATGGATATGCACAAAAAAGAGTTGAAATGGGACCTTGGAAAATTTATTACCTGGAAAACATGGAAACAAGCAACTTGTGATATGCATACATTGCTGGGGAGACTGATCATAAACTTATTAAAGCCATTGCCTTGTTTATTGTGGGGTGACCCCACTTCTTGAATTGCCTAATATTTTTATTTAGGTTTTAATGCATCAACTTATGAGTTGGTGGATCAGAATATTCAAGATCACATAGTTGGGATTGAATTTTGATATTGTGACATCCACCCTCTCATCTCTCCATTAATTTTTTTCTTTTCTAAATTTCCTCTCCACCCCAAAATTTTCCCCATTGATTTCTTTTTTGTTGCGCTTTCACAATCTTTAGCTGTTGACACAAGATAAACTGGTGTGATATGATTTACTGGTAAAGTATCTCCACACTTGTGTTAAGGAGTTAGAAAATTTCTAATCATATGATTTCTCGTTGAATAGGTTAAAAACTCGTGAGCTATTTCATATCTTAATTATTGGGTTCGAAGGAACCCCATTCGATACCCCTGATCCTCCCCCTAAGAATAACATTTTATAGAGAAAATTTGACTCTTTGATCTAGAACTACATTCTATTCGGGTGATCGAGGTGCATGGGTTGCCATTTTAGTTGCTTCTATTTAAACTTTAACCAGGGTTTGCATATTATATGTATTGCAAATTTATTCAACACTTCTAAAAAAGTATAAACTGTGCAATTTAAATTTAAGGATAAAATTTTATGACATATGCATCATTTTGACCACGAAATAGTAAGAAAACTACGTTAAAGTGATCACTATATATGACTATTGCTTCTTTCTTGTTCCTTCTTATAATTGAGCTTTAGGACCCAAATCTAAAGTTTGAACTTGTAGCGATTCAATTGGTCATTAGTGTTGGGTTATTGAGTCTTTTTTCCTTCCTATGTGGATAAATGGAGCCAATTTGGACCAACCCACTTTTGCCCATAGGCCCATTACTATGGGGCATATATATTAATCTTTTTAGGTCTTATTCACCATCACAAAAAGAGAGTTTTCAGCAACCAAAGAGAGAAAAACAAAATTGATTTTCGTACCTAAATTCCAGTCACAGCTGTTTGCGATTCCCGCTTCGTTTCTTGTCTGATTGAGTTGATTTTTGGACTTCTTGTTCCTCTCATATCAATCTTTGATTAGAAAATGACGGAGCTTGATTTGGTGGCCTGTAGCTCCTGTTCTTCATTCCCGAACAGTAGCTGCATTTTTTGTGCTTTCACTCCTTTATTTCTCCAGTGTTTGGTGTTGTGGTTTATGTATTGTTTCTTGTTGTTTAGCACTTGTTTTGTGGCCATTTTGGAGAAAAATATTGTAACTACTTGGTGATTATAGTGAAGGTTTGGTCCCGTGGTTTTTACTGTTCACACTGAAGGGTTTTCCACGTAAATTTAGTGTCTTCTGTGATTGTCTTTGTTCTTGTCCTATCGTATTTGTGTAGTAATTTATTTGCTACCATATTACTTTGTTTTGCTTGATTTGCTTGTCTTCTCTTAGTTCAAATTGGAAGGGAAAGTTTAGACTTGGGTATTCTTTCGCTGCTACCTTGTCGGGTTCTTTCATAGTGCCCCTGTCTTTCCCAACAAAGTGGTATCAAAGCGTTGGTTGTTATTGATTGTTGATTTGAATGATGGAGGCAAATATGAGCAAGATGGTGTGTTTGAATGATAGTAACGATCATACTTGGAAAGGCAAGATGAACGATTTTCTATTTGTCAAGAAAATGCATCTACCTGTGTTTGTGTCTACTAAACCTCAATCCATGAAAGATGAGAATTGGGAATTTGAGCACTTACAAGTTTGTGGTTTTATCAGACAATGAGTTGAAGGTAATGTTAGAAATTATATTGTGAATGAGACACATGCTAGAAGTTTGTGGGACAAGTTCGAGATACTTTATGCTTCGAAGATTGGCAATAACAAGTTGGTCTTGCTTAAGCAATTGATGAATATCAGGTATAAAGAGGGCAGTCCTATTTTTGATCATATAAATAATTTTCAGGGTGTCCTTGACCAGCTGTCCGAAATGGGTGTAAAGTTCGATGAAGAAATTTATGGACTTTGGCTTCTTAATACTCTGCCAGACTCTTGGGAGACTCTTTGAGTTTCTTTGACTAATTCTGCTCCTGGTGGTGTTGTAACTATGAAATATGTTAAGAGTGGTGTCTTGAATGAAGAGATGAGAAGAAGATCTCAGGCCTCATCTTCTTTATCTTCACACTCTGATATTTTGATTACTGAAGAGAGGGGGAGAAACAAGTCCAGAGGTCCGAATAATAGAGATAAAACTATAAGCAAGTCGAGGTCCAAATTGAAGAATGTTACATGTGACTATTGCAACAAAAAAACGTATATCATGAAATATTATTACAAGCATAAGAGAGATATGAGACGGCAAAAGAACGAAGGCGATAATGAAAATCGTGTTGCAGTTGTTGCTAATGATGATCAACTTGTTGCTTGTGGTGAGAATGCCATCAATCTTGTTCGTGATGATTCTAGCTGGTTTGTCGATTCTGGTGCTACTTCTCATGTTACGTCAAAGAAGGAATTATTTTCTTTTTATACTCCAGGTAATTTTGGAATGTTGAAAATGGGTAATAATGGTAAAGTTAAAGTACTTGGCATTGACACTGTTTGTTTGGAAAGTAACAATGGTTCCAAACTAGTTCTCAATAATGTCAAGCATGCTCCAGATGTTTGCTTGAATTTGATTTCTATAGGGAACCTTGATAATGAGGGTTATGTTAACACCTTTGGTGCTGGCCAGTGGAAGCTTACTAGAGGTTCGATGATTGTGGCTCGAGGTCACAAGTTGTCTAACTTGTACGTATTTCAGGGCTCTACTTCTAGAGGCTTGATAAACTTGGTGGATAATGATACTTTATCAGAGTTGTGGCATAGAAGGTTGAGTAATATAAGTGAGAAGGGGATTGATAGTTTGGCTAAGAACAATTTGCTTTCTAGAGTGAAACGAGCAAAGTTGAAGAAGTGTGTTCATTGCTTAGCCAATAAACAGAAAATACTTTCTTTTTAGAGTCATCTGCCTTCAAGAAAGCTTAATTTGCTGGAGTTGGTGCATTCTGATTTGTGTGGTCCTTTTAAAGTAAGGTCTCATGGTGGTGCACTTTACTTTGTGACTTTTATTAATGATCATTCTCATAAACTTTGGGTATTTTCTATAATGTCCAAGGATCAAGTACTTGATGTGTTCAAAGATTTTCAGGCCTTGGTTGAGAGACGGACAGGAAAGAAATTGAAATGCATCCGTTCAGATAATGGTGGTGAGTGTATTAGTCCTTTTAATAGATATTGCAAAGAGCAGGGTATTCGACATCAGAAAACTTCTCCAAATACTCCTCAGTTGAATGGTTTAGCAGAGAGGATAAACAAATCTTTAATTGAGAGGGTTAGATGTATGCTTTCAGATGCTAAGCTGCCAAGTTCCTTTTGGTAGAAGCACTTAATACTACTGCTATGTTATTAATTTATCTCCTACTGTTGCTTTGGATGGTGATGTCCCTGACAGAGTTTGGTCTGGTAAAAATGTTTCTAATGATCATCTTAGAGTCTTTGGGTGTAAAGTTTTTGTGCATGTTCCTAAGGATGAAAGGTCAAAGTTGGATGTTAAAACTAGGCAGTGTATCTTCATTGTTTATGGTCAAGATAAATTTGCCTATCGTTTGTATGATCCAATTAAGAAGAAACTTGTTAGAAGCCATGATGTTGTGTTCTTTGAAGACCAAACAATTGAAGATTTTGACAATGCTGAGAAGGTTGATTCTCAGAGTAGTGAGAGTCTAGTTGATGTTGATCCAGTTCCTTTGACTACTACTCCCGAAGAAAATCTTTATGATGATAAAAATAAAGTTGATAATAAAGATGATGATCATGTTCAGAATGACCAGCATGATGTTGTTGATGCTCTAGTGCAAGTTGATATGGTTGATCAGTAACCAATTGTTGATGTTCCAGAGAGTTCTCTCAGACGATCTACTAGATAGAGAATACCTTCATCTCGTTATTCTCCCAATGAGTATGTACTCTTGACTGACGGGAGAGAGCTTGAGAGTCTTAATGAAGCCATGGAAAGTGAAGAAAAAGAAAAGTGGTTTGATGCTATGAAAGATGAAATTAAATTTTTGCATGATAATTATACCTTTGATTTGGTTAAGCTGCCTAAAGACAGAAAAGTTTTGAAAAATAGGTGGGTTTTTCGGGTGAAGCATGAAGATGGTAACCTAGTTCCATGGTACAAGGCTAGATTGGTCGTGAAGGGATTTAAATGGAAAAATGAAGTTGATTTTGATGAGATATTCTCTCCAGTTGTATTGATGTCATCCATTCGTGTGGTTCTAGGCTTAGCTACAATACTAGATTTAGAGGTTAAGCAAATAGATGTTAAAACTGCTTTTCTCCGTGGTGACTTAGATGATGAAATTTATATGGAGCAATCCGAAGGTTTTGAAGTAAAGGGAAAAGAGAATTATGTTTGCAAATTGAAGAAGAGCTTGTATGGTTTGAAACAAGCTCCTAGGCAGTGGTATAGGAAGTTTGGTTTCTTTATGAGTCAGCAGAGCTTCAAGAAGACTACTTCAGACTATTGTATTTTTATGCAAAAATTTTCTGATGGTGACTTGTGTTGCTTTATGTCGATGACATGCTTGTCGTTAGTCATAATGCTTGCAGGATTTAAAAGTTGAAGCAAGAGTTGAGTAAGTCTTTTTCTATGAAAGACTTAGGACTAGCAAAGTAGATTCTTGGCATACAGATTATTCGTGACAGAAAGGCCAAGAAGTTGTGGTTATCACAAGAGAAGTACATTCAAAAAGTACTTCGAAGGTTTAATATGGACAAGACTAAGGTTGTCAGTACACCTTTAGCTATACACTTCAAGTTGAGCAGGAAGCAGTGTCCTTCCAGTGATGATGAGAATGGAGATATGAAGAAAGTTTTTTATGCTTCAGTTGTTGGTAGTTTGATGTATGAAATGGTTTGCATAAGACTGGATATTGCTCATGCTGTTGGTGTTGTTAGTCGTTTTCTTTCTAATTTGGAAAGAGAACATTGGAATGCTATAAAGTGGATTATGAGATATCTTTTGGCACTTCTAGTCTGAGTTTGTGTTTTGGTACAGGAAAGCCTATTCTTTGTAGTTATATTGATTCAGATATGGCCGGTGATGTTGATACTCACAAGTCTACTTCAGGGTATTTGGTTACTTTTGCAGGGGGAGCTGTGTCTTGGCAATCTAGGTTGCAAAAATGTGTTGCTCTATCTACTACAGAAACTGAGCTTATTGCTGCCGTTGAAGTTTGTAAAGAATTGCTTTGGATGAAGAGATACTTGGGGGAACTTGGTTGTGCTCAAGAGAGGTATGTACTTCATTCCAACAGTCAAAGTTCCATACATCTTAGCAAGAATTCTACATTTCATGGTCGGTTTAAACACATTGATGTGAGATACCATTGGATTCGGGTTGGATTCTAAGTTGCCTGAACTTGAGAAGATTCATATGGATGACAATGGTTCCAACATGATGACTAAAGCTTTGCCAAGAGGGAAATTTGAAGATTGTTGCATGATCGCCGGGATGACGGTCTCCTCCACATAGTTGGGAGGGGGAGAATTGCTGGGTTTTTGGGTCTTTTTTTCTTCCTATGTGGATAAATGAAGCACAATTTGGACCAACCCACTTTTGCCTATAGGCCCATTACTATGGAGCATATATATTGATATTTTTAGGTTTTATTCACCATCACAAAAAGAGAGTTTTCAGTAGCCAAAGAGAGAAAAATAAAGCTGATTTTCGCACCTAAATTCCAGCCACAACTGTCAACTTCAAATTGTGATTCCCGCTTCGTTTCTTGTCCGATTGAGCTGATTTTTGGGATGCTTGTTACTCTCATCTCAACCTTTGATTAGAAACTGACAAAGCTTAATTTGATGGCCTGTAGATCCCGTTATTCATTCCCAAATAGGAGCTGCATTTTTTGTGCTTTCACTTCTTTATTTCTCTAGTGTTTGGTGTTGTGGCTTATGTATTGTTTCTTGTTGTTTGGCACTTGTTTTGTGTCCATTTTGGAGAACAATATTATAACTATTTGGTGATTATAGTGGAGGTTTAGTCCCGTGATTTTTACTCTTCACACCGAAGGGTTTTCAACGTAAAATTGGTGTCTTATGTGATTGTCTTTATTGTTGTCCGATCGTATTTGTGTGATAATTCATTTGCTGCCATATTATTTTGTTTTGCTTGGTTTTTTTGTCTCCTCTTAGTTCAAATTGGATAGGAAAGTTTAGACTTGGGTATTCTTCCATTGCTATCTTGTCGGGCTCTTTCATAGTGCCCCTATCTTTTCCAACAATTAGCACCCATCCTAACTCTGTAGAATAGGATCTGTCATTGCAGCGACACCTAGGCCAAAAGAGATTTTCATTGCAGTGGCACTTCTGCTGCTGCAGCGACGCCAAACTAGCAGCTCGGGATTCGGTCCCAACTTTAACCATTTCAAAGATACTTCTTGATTTCGACATTACTAACTGATTCTTTTGCGGTAATCGCTATAACCGGAGTTCTGCTAACCTGTTTACGTATCAAAATTTTCTACGACCACTATCAGAAATTCTCTATTTTCCGACTGAAAATTTCGACAGGTAAAAATTAGTCGAAAATTTCCGACTACTTCAGTCGGAAACCTTATTTTTTTTATTTTTTACAAAATATTTTTTCGATACTATTTGTGACAAAAACAGTCAGAATATTTGGAGGCAAATTCTGAGAAATATATATTTCGACCACTGTTGTCGGCCAAGGCATATAAAAATTATCAATATTATTAATTAGAGATATTATTAAATATATATCCGACTACAGTAGTCAAAAATATAAATAATTAAATAAATTATTAAATAGATATTTTTGACGATAGTAGTCGAAAATACTAATAACTAAATAAAATTAATAATTAATTTAATATATATCCAAACACTGTAGTCAAAAATATAAATAATTAAATAAATATATTACTAAATATATAATCAGTCCCTTATACAAAAATTAAATAATCATTTAAATATATATTTTCGATTACTGTAGTCGAAAATACTAACAACTAAATAAAATTAATAATTAATTAAATATATATCCTACCACTGTAGTCGAAAACATAAATAATTAAATAAATATATTACTAAATATATAATCAGTACCTTTCATGGAAATTAAATAATTATTTAAATAAATTATTAAATATATATTTCCTACTACTGTAGTCGAAAATACTAATAACAAAATAAAATTAATAATTAATTAAATATATATCCGACCACTGTAGTTGGAAATGTGAATAATTAAATAAATAAATTACTAAATGTATAATCAGTCCCTTATACGAAATTTAAAATATAAGTAAAATAAATTATTAAATATATATTTCCGAATACTGTAGTCGAAAATACTAATAACTAAATAAATATATGACTTAATATATAATCATATCCTTATACAGAAGATTAATAATTAATTAAATATATGATTAATTATATTTCTAACTACTTTAGTCGGAAATTTTAATAATAAAATAAATATATTACTAAATACATTACAAAATAGCTTCTCTGTAAATATATTAAATGTATCCGACTGTTGTAGTCGGACATATTGAATAATTAAATATATTCAACTTTTACCCGACTGTAGTGGTCGAAAGATTATATTTAATTATTAAATAAATAAGTATTATATTATATAAAATAGATACATTAAACTGTAGTGGTCCTCCGCTCTTTCACTTCACTGCCTCTCTCTCCCTCTCTAAACTAAAGTAGGGCTTCCTCCATTGAAGCAACAGTGGTTGCCTTCTTCCATTGAAACACCGATGCCGGACACCAGCGATATAATCTCTCTCCCTCTTTCTCTCTCTCTCTCTCTCACACACACACACTCACCATATTTAGATAGTCCGCCACCACATTTCTATGTTACTTGAAATGTGGATATCAATAGGAGTTTTTACAGTCCTCGTATCTTCGTAGTTATGTTATGGATTTGTTGATGCCCCAAAATAGGTGGATTTGTTTATTATATGTTTAACCTATGGTATAACTCATTTGGGAACCATCAAGTATATGATTGGTTTAGAGGTAAGTTTCTTTTGTGTAATGACATTCTCAATGGACTGAGACTTGTGATAAATTTTGTGAGAGAATGGTTATTTTCTAGTGAGATCAATTTGGGTAAATAGGGTCGAGTGGTTCAGCTCAGGTTTAAGACTTTAGCTAGTCTCTATTTTGAGGCTTTGTTCCAGTGAAAATATTATCGATAAGATTATTAAGCCAACACACTGTCTATTAGAGAGACTGACTTTGATGGATCTTCGAGGGATGGTCTATATTAGTTCCTAATACTTCTAATCTTTGTTTTAAGTTTTCATTGGACTTTCAAAGTCTACTCAATGAGAGAAGTGTATCCGGTTGTCTTAGCGTGGTTCGACCTATAGTCGGTGGAAGAATTATGGAGTGAATCTTCTATATTTCAGAGGATGTGCCTTGGAATCATGAATTTTGGTTTGCTTGGGTAGAGATTGCAGATGTTAGTCATCACCCTTTTGATATTCAAGTACAACTTATGAAGCATAATTCATATACTAGTTTATGAAGACTTCTCGGTGGGTTGACTTTATTCTTTTCATGTTAGTCGTGATGTTATTATAATTATAGGTGAGTGAGAATTGAGAATATATATATCTGTGTCATCCATGCCTTTTTGGTTGTCTTTAGTTTTACTGTTTCTATGATGCATAACAAGCTTAAAAGGATTTGAATATAGGCTGTCACACCTCTTTTTAGCTCGCGGGTTGGAAGGTCGAAGAGTTTTTCCAATTAAAATGACAATGTTGAATAGGGATTAATTTATTTACAGAGTCACCACTTGAAATTGAGTTTTGGTGTTCCAAGTCACCTTTTTTTGAATCCCTAATCAAAAGAAAATGACTCTTTATTATGGTCTGCGAAAAGAGAAGACCGGGTAAGGAATTCTGCTGATCGAAGGAAAGGTGTGAGGCACCCCTCGAGTCCCGTGGTTCTATCACGGTCGCTTTTATTGACAGATCTTGACTTAAATTATTTTAATAAATTTTGTTAAGGCCTAAATTCGCTCATTTTTATTATACCAAAAACTATTTTTTTAAAAAAAAAACTCTTGTATTGAATCGGTGAAAATTAATTTTAGAAAATATTTGTCAAGGTGCATTATAGCATCCTTGAATTATTTTTAAATATCTCAGAAAGATGTGTACGCCGCATTCTTAATTGAAACAAAAATTTTAAACGTGTCTAAAATTTATTTAGCGTTGAAGACGTTTGTTAGCCTATTATAAATTCAAGACATCTAAACTTAATCTTTTCTTTAAAAAATGTAACAATTTTTCCTATTCATTTTATCCTCTCTTTTTCATTTTTCTTTTAGATTTTCTATGAGTCTTGAATTAATCCGCAACTCGCTTCATTCCATCACATTAAACTATCTGGACACTAAATAGTAATCTAAAACCAAATTTTCTTTTCCTCCATTAATGTTACTTGATAATTTTTTTGTTTTTATTTTTAAAAAAATATAAAATAATAATAATAATAATAATAATAAAAATTGAATATTAGAATTAAGAAAAAATAATACAAAACATCAAATGTGATGATAAAAATATTAAATTTAACCTTACTTAACTTAAAACATGAAAATTAATTTATTACACACATTAAGGAAAAAACACTTGAAGATGAATTCAACTTGAATACTCCATTACCATAAGAATAATATCACATGAAATAATACTAAAAAGTAAAAATTCTACTCATGTATTTAATATAAATTAATAGAATTATACATTGAACGGATAATTTTTACGTCCAATTGTTCTTCTATGCAATAATAAAGAAACATTGATTTCATGGCATCATTATTCATAATGATCTTATTTTTCATTTGGAGCAAAATTTATTTTAACCCCTTTTCTCTTCCTAATTAATTTTTATATCGTAGAAATAAAAATATCATATACCATTTTCGCTTATTCAGAATATAACAATATAAAATTATAAACATATACATTCTATAAATATTAGTAATAAGTTAAACACATATGAAACTCAAACAACTTCATATATTGAAATAATGTATCGCTGTTTCGCGATGTTACATTATGAGAAAGAAAATTTTAGGGTTACCTCTTGTGAAAATAATTCGCAAGCAAAATAAAGAAGAATCGCGAACTCGGAATCACGAATCGAATCTCAAATTTTAAGTTGTTTCAAACTCTAACTTGTTATCTATGGGGGCTTGTTTCGTTTGTTTCTAAGTCTTTTCTCTTATCCCTTTTCTCTTTTTTTTAGTGCATATTGCTTTCTGAAAAACGTTAGGAGGGAGTAGTTTTTCTTTTTAATGTTGTTGCTGGATAAAGTTGTTTTTCACGTGGTTGAATCACACGATTGGGAAGTTCTTTTGGGTTTGTAATTGTGAGGGAGTATATTGGTAGTAGTAGTAGGAGGTTTATTTCCTTCCTCTTTTTTTCGTTTCTTTGTCCGTGGTTTTACTATATAGGGTATAGGGTGGGAAGTTGAGGGAGTTGAGGGGGTTGAGGGAAATTAGGGGGTGGTTGGGGTAGTTTTTTAGGATAAGATTTTTTATTTTTTAAGAAAAAGATAAAATATTAATTAATTATGTTTTTATATTAAAATAAAATGCAAGAAAATTTTATAACTAAAATAAAATATAGTTAAAAATATTAAAATTACTAGCTTATTTATTAAAATTAAAAGAAAAAAATATTTTTGAATTTCTTTTCGTATTATTTTTATTAAAAATAATAAAAAATATCCCAAATGTAGCTTTATTTATTTATTTTCAACTAAAACATATTAAAAATAAAATAAGAGTTAAAATTATATCAGACCAAATATAAATATTTAATACCAAAATATATATATATTAAATTCGGGAGGGTAAAAAATTACGTGTTTATACTTTGCCCCTCTTCGTGTGAAATCTCGAAGAGTTTTCATACAAAGAAGTAGACAAAGAAGTGATTTTTTATCCTCCAATTATTTAAAAAGTAAAGATAAAACAAAATAAAATAAAATAAAAGATGTGACCGAACCCTGGTTTTGGACCGCCTACATATCCCGGGTTGTAAGAGAATCAGATCACTTGTAGTTCAAAGGTAAAATGGCGATAGGACGAGTTAGAGGTCTAGTGAGGTTCCATCGAATTTCCAGTTCATGACTTCCTGCTTTTACATTTAAATGAATAACAAAAACAGAAAATGAAGATACAAGTAAAAGATCCTATCTATGCAACTTTCTTGAATCTTGACTTGGACTTGAAAATTCACCCTATTCTTCAGGCGAGCACCTGACTTGCAGCTGATAATGTTCACATTATTCTTCAGGCGGGCTCCTGATTTGCTAATTCTTCACCCTGTTTTTCAGGCGGGCTCCTGGCTTGTTTTTTCCTTCACCCTGTTCTTCAGGCGAGCTCCTGGACTTACTATTTTCTTCACCCTGTTCTTTAGGCGGGCTCCTAGACTTTCTTTTTCTTCACCCGGTTCTTCAGGCGGGCTCCTGAACTTTCTTTTACTTTACCTCGTTCTTCAGGCGGGCTCCTGAACTTTCTTTTTCTTCACCCTGTTCTTCAGGCGGGCTCCTGGACTTTTTTTTACTTCACCCTGTTCTTCAGGCGGGCTCCTGGAATTACTTTTTACTTCACCCTATTCTTCAGGCGGTCTCTTGAACTTACTTTTTCTTCATGTTCTTCAGGCGGGCTCATGAAATCACATCAAAACTAAAAAGAAAATTATCCCAAACAAAGATTATTATAAAAAGATATTCCATTTTTCTGAAAAAGTAAAGTTCCAAACAACAGGAATTAAATTTTTGCCCCAGTTTATCGTCAGAGAACTTTTGTAAAAGTTACATCACAACTACTTAAAAAACCCAAACAAAGAAATGTATTTTCTATGGGTTAATTGGAATGATTCGACTAGAAAGTGAATTTTCTAGAAATCAAAGGGAATTACTTGACTAGAAAGTATATTTTCTAAGAATCAGGAGGAATGACTCGACTAGGAAGTACATCTTCTAGGAATCAAGGGGAATGACTTGACTAAAAGGTACGTCTTATAGGAATCACGGGAAATGACTCGACTAAAAGGTACGTCTTATAGGAATCAAGGGGAATGACTCGACTAAAAGGTACGTCTTATAGAAATTAAGGAGAATGACTCGACTAAAAGGTACGTCTTATTGGAATCACGGGGAATGACTTGACTAAAAGGTACGTCTTATAGGAATCATGGAAAATGAATCTACTAAAAGGTATGTCTTATAGGAATCAAGGGGAATAACTCGACTAAGAGGTAAGTCTTATAGAAATTAAGGAGAATGACTCGACTAAAAGGTACGTCTTATTGGAATCACGGGGAATGACTTACTAAAAGGTACGTCTTATAGGAATCAAGGGGATTGACTTGACTAAAAGGTACGTCTTATAGGAATCAAGGGGATTGACTCGACTAAAAGGTACGTCTTATAGGAATCAAGGGGAATGACTCGACTAAAAGGTACGTCTTATAGAAATCAAGGGGATGACTCGACTAAAAGGTACGTCTTATAGGAATTAAGGTGAATGACTCGACTAAAAGGTACGTCTTATAGGAATCACGGGGAATGACTTGACTAAAAGGTACGTTTTATAGGAATCAGGGGGAGTGACTCTACTAAAAGGTACGTCTTATAAAAATCGAGGGGATGACTCGACTAAAAAGGTACGTCTTATAGGAATCAAGGGGAATGACTCGACTAAAAGGTACGTCTTATAGGAATCAAGGGGAGTGATTCGACTAAAAGGTACGTCTTATAGTAATCAAGGGGATGACTTGACTAGAAAGTACGTCTTATAGGAATCAAGGAGATGACTCGACTAAAAGCTACGTCTTATAGGAATCAAGGGGAATGACTCGACTAAAAGGTATGTCTTATAGGAATCACGGGGAATGACTCGACTAAAAGATACGTGTTATAGGAATCAAGGGGCGTGACTCGACTAAAAGGTATGTCTTATAGGAATCAAGGGGAATGACTCAACTAAAGGGTACGTCTTATAGGAATCACGGGAATGACTCGACTAAAAGGTATGTCTTTTAGGAATCAAAGTTCAATTTAAGAAGTATATCATCTAGCAATTGAAAATTGAAATATCTTAAGAAAGAAGTATGTCTCTGAGGAATATAGGATAATGAATTTTACTATAATTTGATTATCAAACCTGTGCAACAACATTGCTTCCTTCATTTGTGGAAATGAGGCATTGCAGTCCTTGATATGTATGCTCAGAAGTCCTTGATTTAAAGGTAACATGTTCCCTATTTCATCAAAGAACACTTGTGAGTTCAAAAATGTAGTGACAGATTTGTGGCTTTAGCTTCTGTGGCAATCACTCTTGCCCTCATCACATTTAACCTTGCTTTCAATCATTAGCATCTATCACTGGCTTGCTGTATCGTTGGCCCAAACTCAGATTATTAGAAGTGACTCTGAAACAAACACAATATCTCTGCTTTGCCATGCTCCTCAAATAAACCCTTTAAACCTTAGTATTTCCATGAGTTCCCAGACTCGTCTGTTGACAAAACTTTTTGCATGCTTTATTTGGGCTCACAATCATGTCTCTTTCATGTGTTGGTTTTTTTCTTACTTTGTGCAATTGAAGAAGCTGGTAGCCAGTTTTGAAATCTTTTCTCACTTGTTATGACACGGACTCGACTCAAAGACACGAGAAAAATGACAATGATATTTTTTTTAAATAACTGACTCAAGAAATTAAAGATATAGATAAAAAAGAAAAGGAAAATGAATATCCCCATTTGAAACAAAGAAATGAAAAATTCATTTAAAAATAACAGTCAACTCTAATGATTATGCCATGCATTTTTGAATTAAGCTGCCTGATCTTTTCATCCAAACTTTCCACCAATTGTTGTTGAGTTAATGGCCCTGAAACTGAGTTATTCCTTAGGTCAATTGCACTTATAGATCCCATTCAGCTAGTGATATCTTGAAGGGTTTTCGCTAACAGGCCTTTCTCATTTTCTTTCTCTCAGCTCACCATTACCCTATAGTGTTTGTGAGAATTTTCACCAATAAGACTCTCATATTATTATTTTTTCAACTCACAATCGTATTATGGTGCCCATGAGGGTTTTCACCAATAAGACTCTCTCATTTCATTACTCTAAGATCACCATCGTCTTATGGTGACCGTTAGGGTTTTAACCAATAAGACTCTCATTTTTATTTCTCTCTTGACTCCTTATGCTGTGGAAGACAAGTGGTTCCCAAAATGAGTCATCATTTGCATTGCATGCTTAGCCTTAACATTCTAAAAAATTGATCTGAAGGTCTTTCTTTGGTTGTAACTTGGCTTTTGGATTAGGTTAGAAAGAAAGGGCGACATGAGGCTAAAAAATTTACATAACATTGGGTGAAGCGTACAACTTTTGGAATCGACTCTTTTAAGGAAATAAAATTTTGCCCCAGTTTTATTTCATTCTGGGTAATTTAAGTTAGACCGAAACCCAGAGTAGGGTTGCCTACGTATCTTGTCATAGCAAGAATCAGGTCAAACGTAGTTCAGACATCTTATTCTTTTGCTTGATTTTTTCTCTAACCTTGACTCTTTTTTTCTTTTTCTTGGATTTTTTTTAGAGAGAGAGAGAGACAGATATTTTTTTTTGCTAACTCTATTTCTTTTTGGCACTTCTTGTGTCTATGTCTCTCTTTCTTGACAACTTTTTTTTAATTTTTTTTTCAGACTCTATTTTGATTCCAAAAGAGGTGTATGAAAGAAAATAAAATTAAATCTCAAAGGGGGTAACAAAGAATGACACAATATTTGGATAACAGAATGAAATGCCTTTGTCATATCAATCCTTAAAAAACAAGTACTTAACATGCAATCTGAGAGTGAACATAAATACTATATACATCTTTTTCAACATTAATTTTGACTGAGCACATATATCACTGCTTCACATGCACATGAAACATACAGGTCTACATGTGTTGTACTTTCCCCACAATATATGACTCATGCCTTTATTTTTTGAGCTAACTTCCTTTTGCTTTTCCTGACTGTGAAAACTATATATCCTCTGATTGATCTCATTCAAAATATTTGAGATGGACCTTCTCGCTGAAGACCAAATCATTTTTATTCACAAAGTGATTGCCTCAATATATTCAAGTGGGGTTGTAACTATGTCCCTAAACACCTCAACACTTTACTTATTTTCTCAGATGCTCTCTTTTTCTAACTTTAGCTCTCTGATTCAATGTTTCATGATTAATATGGATTTTAAGATCCGGCTGAAAATTTCCCAGACATGTCATAACACTAGAATCAACATAAAATATATTGTGTAAAGAAGACAAACAAACATCTTAAAAACAAGACAACAATAAGGACACCATATTTCATTAAAAGAAAAGGTAGAAGGGTTTAAATGAAAATGACAAACAGACAAAACAAGATAGATTTCGAGCTACAATCCTAAAATAATTCAAAAAACAGAAAGAAAAACAAAATAAACTACAACAATCCTTTCAAGTAAGGAAATGAATGACTTTCCAATTGTTGAGCTTGACATCTTAGCCACTAGTTTGCATATCAACATGACTAGAGCTTCCACTACTGTCCAACACATTTCCTTTAACAAATAAATTCGAAATCCCCATGCTTAACTCATTATTTCCCACGTGTTGTACATTACCGTGTGTTGATGAAGGATTTCGTGTGGCGCTCGTAGTGTCAATGTTTTGCACTACAATCAATTTTTCTTGAATCATCCTTTCTATTTCTCTTTTCAAAGCACAACAATCCTCAATACTATGACCCTGAATATTAGAATAATATGCACATCGTATATGGGGATCAAAATTTCTTGAATGTGGATCAGGAGTACGCTCAAGAAAAAGAGTGATTATGCCCAACTTTCTTAATCTCTGGAATAAACTGGCATACGACTCCTCAATTATTGTAAAATTGTTCTTTGACTTTCTCTTCTTTGAAAACTTCGGCCTCGATTAAAACTTGGACTTAGAAGTTTCTTAATAAACATGTGGGGGTCTAGGACTATGTTGAGGGACCGATGCATGCCATTATGGATAAGAAAATGGATGAGCATACAACTGTGCATTGTTCAAAGGATACTGAGTAAGTGGAACAAAATATCTTGGATTTTGCAAAGAGGAACCTTGTTGAATGTGATGAATTTGATGTGCAAGCTCGGGATTGAGACTGATAATATTGCTGAGTTAGACCTCTTGAGCTCTGCTTTGTCCCTGTAACGACAATAGGTACGTTTTTCTTTTTCTTCCCTTCTGTCCCTCTCAATTGATGGTAATATCATCCCAAGTATTTTACAGAATCATCATACCCATCATGTTCCTCAAATTTTGATTTCTCAAGGCTTGGGGGAAGGTTAACACTTGAAGACATGCCCAGTCTTTATATGCCACATCTTCATAATTTGCAGTTCCTTGAGAATTTTTCATAGTCTTTTCTGTGCTCTTCATTTTCTTAGCCATTTTCTCTTGCTCTTCTGCCATGTCAGATTTCTTAGTAAACAATTTTGGCAGTCCAATTAATATAGATGTTGGCTCAGGAGTATAATAGTAATCGTCAAGAATATTAAACATCGATTCACTAGTAAATTGGGAAAGCATAATTGTCAGATGAAAAGCCAAGGTAGAAGCCTCAGTAGAGGGTTGATCAACAGAAACAGATACTATAGGTGGTGCGATCAATATGGTAGATTTATACTGTAGATCTAGAGAATGAGTGATGGAAACATTAGGATGCTTTTGGCTTGGAGTAGATTCTGAGGCATGTTGTGGCGCAAAACCAATAGTAGAAAACTGACCTTGCAATTTTGCCAAAAAACTCAAGGAATTTGTAGGATCAATAGTGGAAAATGGAAGAGGAGGCATCCCATTGGCCCAAGATCGATACATTTCCAACATTTGTTGCCTCAAACTCACAATCTCTTGCTTTAACCTCTCATTTTTCTAACTCTTTGTCTGATCCATGATTTCACTCTCTTATTCTTGCTGGACATGACTCCCTTCCCTGAATTTGGAGTAATATGAGGGCAAGCTAAAATACCACAAACCAATCACCTTAAACTAGCTGTATAAGAAATAACAACGGCATCAGAATGCAATATTTTTTCAAAAACTCTTTTTCTTTTATCTTCTTTTTGAAAAGATCACCGAACCCCAGAAGGGTTGCCTACGTATCTCACTAAGATGAGAATTAGGTGTGCATAGTTCTCGAAAATTGGAGATACGAAGAAATATACCTTTTTTTTAATAATGAGAATTTATTTATTTATTTTTTGAATTTATTAAATAATATTTTTTTATTTTAGAAAATAATTTTTTTTATTTAAAAGAAAAGACAACCATTTTTTAAAGATCACCGAATCCATTGAGGACTGCCTACGTATCTCACTAAGATGAGAATCAGGTGTGCGTAGTTCTCGAAGCTAGAGATATGAAGAAACACATTTTTCTTTTAATTTGAGAATTGAGAAAGATTTTTTTTATTTTTTGAATTTATTAATAATGATAAAAACACATTTTATTTTTTTGAAAATAAATTAATTTATTTTATATACAGATCAAAAACTCTCTTCTTTATTTGTTTAGAAGGAAACATATATATATATATATATATATATATAATCACTAAATCCATGAAGGACAGCCTACATATCCCATCAATGTGAGTAGTTCTTGAAATATATGTCATACAAAATTCAGCCTCAAGACCCCTAAAGGTTCAGAGCTGTTAAGATTTTATATATATAAACTTAGCCTCGTAATCCCTAAAAATTCATGGTTGTTAAGATTTATATATTTTTATTTATTTTATAAAAACTTAGCCACATGATCCCTAAAGATTCAGAGCTATTAAGATATATATATATATATATATATATTTATTTATTTTTGTAAAAACTTAGCCTCATGATCCCTAAAGATTCAGGGCTATTAAGATATATATAAAAATCAAATCTAAGGATATAAAAAAAATAATTATGAAAGTACTCATATTTTTAAAATATTTCTCGATAAATCTATAAATAATTTTTCAAAAGACAGGGTCGTATCCTGGGAAGGACTTCCTACGTATCCACTAAAGAGTGAAAATCAGACTTTCGTAGTTCATGAAGTCCGTAGAACTATGTTACTATATATTTAAAAAATTGTCTTTCTTTTAAAATAGAATTTTTCTTTGAAAAATGATTCTCTAAATTTGAAAATAATATAATCTCTTGCATTTTAAAGTTTCCTAAAAGTCGGTTAACAATGTCAAAGAGCACGTAGGATGCACATGTTGGTAAAAAAAGGGGACACTTGTCCTAGGCAGACCCAGCCCCTGTACTGAGTCCCATTAAGTCAAAATACAAATGATGCAAATAGAGTGGGACCTAATAGGGATAACCAGATTCTGAGTTTTCAGTTTTTCTAAGTTTATCCTGATAGGGATAGGTGTCTAAACTGGCATACCCGAGCGAACACTCGAGTCGGAAAGGGATAACTTGTTCAGTAGCAGTGCTACTCTGCCTTCGTTGTCGATCCGAACCCCCCCCCCTAATATGTGTGACTATAATCCTTCACCAGGTGACTTGACACTCCGGCTATCTCAAACAGAAAGTAGGATGCATGCAATTCATTCCTTCTATCCTATTTCAGAGACTCAGAGGGGGTATGCAAGAGAAGACAGTTTATACAGACAATTCAATAATATCAAAGTAGTAAATGAGAGACAAGTAGCACATAAGGCCAACAAACACAATATAATAATAATTAAAGCAAGTAAAAGTCAATATTTAAAGCTCAAATTCTTATTATTTCCCCAGTAGAGTTGCCAGAGATGTCATACCCCTTTTTCGCTCACGGGTTCGAAGGTCAAAAAGTTTTTCCAATTAAAGTGACAATGTTGAATAAGGATTAATTTATTTACAGAGTATCCACTTGGAATTAAGTTTTGGTGTTCCAAGTCACCTTTTTTTGAATCCCTAATCAAAAGAAAATGACTCTTTATTATGGTCTGCGAAAATAGAAGACCGGGTAAGAAATTTTGTTAATCGAAGGGAAGATGTGAGGCACCCCTCGAGCCCCGTGATTCTAGCCCGGTCGCTTTTATTGATATATCTTGACTTAAATTATTTTGATAAATTTTGTTAAGGCCTAAATTCGCTCATTTTTATTATACCAAAAACTCTTGTATTGAATCGTTGAAAAATTAATTTTAGAAAATATTTGTCAAGGTGCATTATAGCATCCTTGGATTATTTTTAAATATCTCATAAAGATGCATATGCCGCATTCTTAATTGAGACGAAAATTTTAAACGTGTCTAAAATTTATTTAGTGTTAAAGGTGTTGGTTAGCCTATTATAAATTCAAGACATCTAAACTTAATCTTTTCTTTAAAAAAAGTACCAATTTTTCCTATTCATTTTATCCTCTCTTTTTCATTTTTCTTTTAAATTTGCAATGAGTCTTGAATTAATCCGCAACTCGCTTCATCCCATCACATTAATCTATCCGGGCACTAAATAGTAATCTAAAACCAAATTTCCTTTTCCTCCATTAATGCTACTTGATAATTTTTTTATTTTTAATTTTTTTAAAAAATATAAAATAATAATAATAAAAAAATTTTTGAATATTAGAATTAAGAAAAAATAATACAAAATATCAAATGTGATGACAAAAAATATTAAATTTAACCTTACTTAGCTTAAAACATGAAAATTAATTTATTACACACATTAAAAAAAAAAACACTTGAAGATGAATTCAAAGTGAATACTCCATTACCATGAGAATAATATCACATTAAATAATACTAAAAAGTAAAAATTCTACTCATGTATTTAATATAAATTAATAGAATTATACATTGAACGGATAATTTTTACGTCCAACTATTCTTCTATTCAATAATAAAGAAACATTGATTTCATGGCATCATTATTCATAATGATCTTATTTTTCATTTGGATCAAAATTTATTTTAACCCCTTTTCTCTTCCTAATTAATTTTTATATAGTAGAAATAAAAATATCATATACCATTTCCGTTTATTCAGAATATAACAAAATAAAATTATGAACATATACATGCTATAAATATTAGTAATAAGTTAAACACATATGAAACACAAACAACTTCATATATTGAAATAATGCATCACTGTTTCGCGATGTTACATTATGAGAAAGAAAATTTTAGGGTTACCTCTTGTGAAAATAATTCGCAAGCAAAATAAAGAAGAATCACGAACTTGGAATCACGAACCGAACCTCAAACTTTAAGTTGTTTCAAAATCTAACTTGTTATATACGGAGGCTTGTTTCGTTTGTTTCTAATTCTTTTCTCTTATCCCTTTTCTCTCTTTTTTTTTAATGCATATTGCTTTCTGAAAAATGTTAGGAGGGACAGAGGTGGATCCATGATTCGAAACCTCCGGGTGCCACCTTATTTTGAGCAATAACATATACTCCGTACGATATTTTAGGATAGTGAAATTAATATTCAAAGAGTAAACTATAATTATATATATCTAACAAGTGTTAGTATTACATGAAGGCTTGCCTAGTTGGTATTGTCAAGTGTTTTGTAAAGAAGAGGTCATGGGTTCTATTCTTCATAGCCACGCCACACTATATTTTTTTTAAAGAGAAAATAGACAAGTGCTAAAAATCACTCTAAAAATACAGTGCAGAGTGGGTTCCGAGCCCACGTTGTTGGAGTTAAACCAAACAATTTCGACCACTTACGCCACTAGTCCCTTTGATATTGTGGGTTCCAAGTATAATATTTATACATTAACTGATATATATACACATAAATATACAGAGTTTCATCCGAGAAGTGCGGGTGTCGTGCCACCCCATACCTTCTACATAGATCCGCCCCTAAGGAGGGAGTAGTTTTTCTTTTTAATGTTGTTGTTGGAAGAAGTTGTTTTTCACGTGGTTGAATCACACGATTGGGAGGTTCTTTTGGGGTTGTAATTGTGAGGGAGTATATTGGTAGTAGTAGCAGGAGGTTTATTTTCTTCCTCTTTTTTTCGTTTCTTTGTCCGTGGTTTCATTATATAGGGTATAGGGTGGGAAGTTGAGGGAGTTGAGGGGTTGAGGGAAATTAGGGGCTGGTTGGGGTAGTTTTTTAGGATAAGATTTCTTTTTTGTTTTTAGAAAAAGATAAGATAAGAAAAATTAAGATAAAATAAAATAAAATAATAATAAGATATTAATTAATTATGTTTTTATATTAAAAGAAAATGCAAGAAAAGTTTATAACTATCTTAAAATAAAATATAGTTAAAAATATTAAAAATTAAAAGAAAAAAATGTTTTTGAATTTCTTTTCGTATTATTTTTATTAAAAATAATAATAAAAAATATCTCAAAATGTAACTTTATTTATTTATTTTCAACTAAAACTTATTAAAAATAAAATAAGAGTTAAAATAATATCGGACCAAATATAAATATTTAATACCGAAAAATGTATATATTAAATTCGAGAGGGTCAAAAATTACGTGTCATATAGGTAGAATAAAAGCAAATAAAGTTTCTCGGTTTGTTTCCAAGAATGAGCATATTACTTCAGATATCACACCTAAGGTCTGTGCATATGCCTATCAGTACTTGATTGTTTGTCTTCTTTCTGTTGAATAAATAGGTTGATTTCAAGAAAATGGTGTTAAAAGTTATTTTGACCTTTAGACAATATTAGGCATATACAGTAGGCAGAGACTAGATGAGTATTTTTTTTCTATTTGGCCATATTATGAGATATTAAGAAATTTTGGACATAGGCGTATTCGTAGGTTGCTTTCATTTTGTTACATCCAATAATTCCTTATCCATCACATGATGATAACAGTCATCCTTAGCAGCTTATGAATAACAAGTAGGCACCTCACTAGATGTGCAACAGTAGATAAGGAAACAAGTAGCTTGGGCTTTAGCAAGACTGTTTAAGAACAAGTGACCATGCGTTGAATTGGAGGCTGTAGAGTCGGATATGAATTAGTATCAGTAGAGGCAGTCGGTAAGCAGTTTGAGAGAGGTCACCACTCAATAGGGGGCCATCACTAGAATCTGATGGATTTGAAACAAATGGTGGGGTGGAGCTTGGTAGTGGTGAGTGTATATTTTTTTCAGGTAAAGGATGGTGTAAGGATGGACTAGGTGAAGGTAAAAAAGAGTCTTCTTTATACTATAACTATTGATGGTGCAACGAAGACTGGTACTATTCTTGTCCAACCCCTTTATCCATTTACCAACCCCTTTATCCATTTACACACACAAACAACCAAAATGTAAGATTTTTAGCTGTATTATATGTGAATTCTAGGTATGTGGTGTTGTTATTGTAACTATTTTGGTTGTGATGATACATGTGTTTGAAAGTTGTGTGTTAGCAGCAAGTTTTCATTTGAAATGACCTCTGAAACATAATCCAATGAATGTAGTGCTAGTTTCTATGATACTCATGTATTACATTTCAATTATGTTGAATTGAGTGTTATTATGAGAATGGACTGGTTGTCATTATATTACACTAAGCTAGATTGTTGAACCACTTGTAATGGTATCATTGTAGAGACACAAACAAAAGTTTCATTTCAGTATTAGAATATCAGTGATAATATCTGAACATTGGTTAAAATATTCCATAGTGTTCATATTGTCAGGATAAATTTTGTATATCGGGTAAAATATGTGCATTGCCTTATCTGGATCTATCTGTTACCATTTGCAGCTTCACAAATCCTAGGCTGAAAAGTCTCTTGGGTGTGTCTGTGTAGCTATATCTCTTGATTTGTACTTCTTTCTTTGATGATACGACATCTTATGACCATCCCTCCATGGTTTTTCGATAATGAGTTTAAATTGTTGTTTACTTTTCTATGTGTCCTAGATGTCAGAATGAAAATTTAAAGCTTCTAGATAGCAGAATTTGCGTATACATAAATGATAAGCAAACATGCCAAGTAATTTGAAACGGGGATACCAAAATTTGATTTAGTGAACCAAACTTTGTTTAATATCTACTTTCAATTTCCGATTATCAAATTATCAAAACAAAATATTAGAAATACCGAATTTGAAAGTACTATTCCAGTGAATGAAGTTAAGGTGATTTAGTAGTTGTTTCATGTGGCCATGTCTATATCAGTATAGTAAAGAGATGATAGTGCCTTTTAGAAAATTTGTTCTGTAGCTAATTACGTTTGATAAAATAATAGTAGGAAACAATAAGTAAGTTCATAATGTAAAAAGGAAATAATTAAATTATTTTTTAACTTAATGATCTGTTTAATAAAGATCTCATGGGCACTGGGCAGTGGGGAAATTGGAAACTAATTTTATAGCCTTCTAATTAAAGTCGACTTTCTAAACTCTTCCTCTAACACAAAATCTATTCAATATCAACAATTATCACTCTAATAATTATCAGATTTCCCTAGACCTTCACACACTCAAAATATGCCTAAAACTAGGCTAGCTCTGAATTTTTAAATTTTTGGTCTAAGGAAAACGAGGCGAAGTTTTACTCCCTATTTTAGCGTAACAACGATTTGGGTCGTTACAGAACTACATTGTTCGAACTAAGGCACAGTATCATGAAATTTAAGTTGAAAATACTAAATTTAAAGATACGATGTCTTGAAATTTCGAACTCAAAAAATTGAACTTAAGGAAACAACGTTCAGAAACTTTGATCTTTAAAGTCAATCCTTAGGACTCAATGCCCTTAAGCTTTGAACTAAAAACTAGAATTAACTCTTGAAGTTTTGAATTTAAAAAGTGAACTTCCTTCTTCAGGACACGTTGTTCGGTAATTTGAGGAAGTGGGAAAATAAGAAGAAGCAAAATTTGCACGTTTTTTCAAATAGTGGCTAAATATTAAATAATTGCAACCACCGGATAAAACTTGAACACAATTTGATGAGATTTCCACATTCTATTTAGCAAATAATTTTTTCTTGGGAGATTAATAAGGTGTCAACATAGTAATCAACAACAACAACGTACTCAGTAAAATCTCATTTGCCGTTCAGTTGCTAAAAGATAAAGATCAGGCTTTCTAAATGAGATTGAGTTCCACGAATGTGCAAGTTAGAAAGATGCTATTTGTTGTTATTCTATCTATTTGTGCATCAAGTTCAAAGAAGATTTCAATTTATAATGAAGAAATGATAGTAGCTCTATGTTGGGATTGAGAAGGATAACGTTTAGGAGAAAGGACATCACATAGCCCATCATAAAACAAATAGACCAAGATTGGACCTTTGGACATAAAATGACCAGTTAGTCCATATAATTCCAAGAAATAGCCATTTTCATTTTGAGATATTTTCATACTCTTTTCCTTTCCCTTTCTCCATGATATGCTTCTTTTTTTTTTTTTCTATTATTTTTTTCCTCATTTTTTACTGCTTGTTTTTCCTAACTTCATAACCATTCTTCTTTCTCTTCTTTCTCTAATTCTTGATAGCTAAGAACCCTACAAAATTTATATTTTATCCCTCTAATTCTTAATTTTTTTATTTAGATTGTCTAAATTGAGTTGAATTTGTGAAGTAAAGTGTGATGTGGGTGGATAAAAAAGGAGAGGGGGCTAAAACCCCCACAAAATTTAAATCTTTTTTCCTCTAATTCTTAGTTTTTCCATCTGGATTGTCCACTACTAGAAAACTGCTTATTAGCTGGAGATTTTCATAGGGATAATGTCGAAAAATTCCCAGGTAATTTGATTACCTGCGGATTTTTTTACCAATTAGAATCCAAAGAAAATACCTTCGTAGGTAATTATTATCCGTGGATTTATAAAATCCCTAGGTAATTTAGCTGCGGAAATAAATCCGGAAGTATGTTATTTACGGATTTACCTGCGGATTTTACTTACAGATTTTCATGAAAAAAATCACAAATTATTCCCCACGAAGATTTTCAAGTAAATTCCTAGGTAATTTAGCTGCGGAAATAAATCTGTAGGTACGTTATTTGCGGATTTATTTGCGATTAAACATCAAAATTTTAAATGAATTATTTGGTAAAATTTCATAAAAAGGATTTTACCTGCGGATTTTCAGGAAAAATTCCCAAATTATTCCCCGCGAAGATTCTCAAATAAATCCTTCGGTAATTTAGCTGAAAAAATAAATCTGCAGGTACTTTATTTACAGATTTATTTGCGATTAACCATAAAAATTTTACATGAATTATTTGGTAAAATTTCTTGCAGATATTTATGAAACTATTCCGCAAGAAAATTTGTATGAAATACCCTAAGTAAATTCGCAAGTACAAATTTTTTTAAGAAAATTTTCATAAATATTTAGAATGTACATCCCATAAAAATTTTCAAATAATAATTCACACGTAAATTACTAAAAATATTTCATAATTAATCAAAAAATTATTCAAAACCTTAAAAAATTCTCAAAAACATCATTCAATACAAATCTAATGTAAACCTGTAAACCCTTGCAGCTAACAAAAAAAAACATACTTCAAAACATCAACATCAATAATGTATGATTCTTAAATGGTCCAAAACAAAATATTTTAAACTTGAATCCTAAAAAAAACTACCAACCATCAGGATCAGATTACTTTCATCCACGTCGTCAGAGTCACCATCACTTTCATCCTCATAAGCTTGGTTGTCTTCTTGAGATAGGCGTTCATCATTTGCAGATGATTTTTTTTATACATGCTTCATCAACAAGTCTAATTCCTTTTTCATCCTCCTTCTACAATTGATGCACTTTGAGCAGCTAATATTTTTTATTTATTTCTTTCAAACTCATTTGCATAAGAATATGTTAATTCAGGCAATAAAAAGTGCTAAAAATACATTATTAGCATAAATTATATGATATTATAGTATCAAATAAAATTATAACAATCAACAAATATAAATATGTATATATTAGCATATAAAGCATCATAAACTCAAAGTTGATTTTTCAGATTATTGTGACTATTGTTATGACTTGCTCTATTAAGATAACAAAGGATGAAATTAGAAGAATAAGAGAACAAGAGGAAGTGTTCAAGTGGTGCCATGTATTTAACACTTATTGTGAAGAAAACTCTTTTCTTATTTCTTAAAACTCCGAACCTGGTCAAATGAATTATACAAGGTACACTGCAATGGATTATACCTTGTCAGGTACACTGCAATGGATTATACAAGAAGATTTACTCAATGAGAAATTCTCAAAGCAGAGATCTTTTCATATAACCAAACAAATATATTTTGTAACCATACTTTATTATTTTCAAGTTATTAGTACACATTTCAAGTGACTATACTTAACCAATTTCAAGTCATAAGTTCACAATTTCATGTAACTACACTTAACCATTTTCAAGTCACAAGTTTGCAATTTCAAGTCACTAGACTTAATAATTTTCAAATAACTTATTCACATTTCAAGCCACTAGTACACATTTCAAGTCATTACACTCAAACCATTTTCAAATTGCTAATTGATATTTCAAGTCACTATACTTAACCATTTTCAAGTAACTACACTTAACCATTTTTAAGTCACTCGTACACATTTCAAGCCACTACACTTGACCATTTTCAAATAACTAATTCACATTTCAAGTCACTACACTTAACCATTTTTAATTCACTAGTACACATTTCAAATCACTACACTTAACCATTTTCAAATAATTAATTCACATTTCAAGTCACATACTTAACCATTTTCAAGTAACTACTTCACATTTCAAATAATTATACTTAACCATTTCCAAGTCACTACACTTAACCACTTTCAAGTAACTAATTCACATTTCAAGTAACTACACTTATAATAATTTTCAAGTCACTAGTACACGTTTCAAGTCACTATACTTAACCATATTTTCAAGTAACTACCACTACTAGAAAAAACAAGAAAAGTGACCACAAAAACCGACCACATGTAGTCGCTTTTCCTGTTTTCATTTCAAGTCGCTAATTCACTTAACAAGTTATCAAATTAAACTAAATTCAAAACAAAAGTTCACATTTCAAGTACCTACACTTAAACATTTTCAAGTCGCTAATTCACTTCACAAGTTATCAAACTAAACTAAATTCAAAACAAAAGTTCACATTTCAAGTACCTAACACTTAACCATTTTCAAGTAGCTAATTCACTTCTCAAGTGACCGTGTACTTTAGTAAATTCAAAATAAAAGTTCACATTTCAAGTACCTAAACTTAAGCATTTCAAGTAACTAATTCACTTCACAAGTGACCGTGTACTTTACTAAATTCAAAACAAAAGTTCACATTTCAAGTACCTACACTTAAATATTTTCAAGTCACTAATTCACTTCTCAAGTGACCACACATGACTAAATTCAAAGTACAAATTCACATTTCAAGTACCTACACTTAAACATTTTCAAGTTATTAATTCACTTCTCAAGTGACTATGTACTTTACTTAATTATAAAAAATGATTTATTGTTGTTGTATTCCGTCTGATTTTTTGTTTCAGGATCTACGCAATAAGACCACCAACCAAAAATCCATCTAATTTAAGTAGATTATATAGGAAGAATCTATTCTAATTTAGCTCAAAATAGACATCAGAATAGTTAAGTACTCTTAGATGAGATGAAAAGGATTGCAATTAGAGGAAGACGGTCGCCCATCCAGTTGCTATACTGATGATAACCCCCCATGCACGCCGGTCTTCAGAAGGACAGTGGCAACTTTCTTTTTATCAGTAAAGAAAATCTAAAAGGATAGGGATAATTAAATAGGAAAGAATGAAGAAATTATATATTAAAAAATAACATAAAAGTATAAGCTGCCCATACCGTCTGACATGTTTAGCCTTTAGGATAAGATTTTGTTTCTAGTGTCAGGTAGTTCTCTTAAAAGATGCCAACCTTTTGTAGGTTGTGACAAAATAAATAAACATGTTTCATGGTATGAAACATTATGGAGGTAGATGCAATGTTAGAATAAAATATAGCATGATTTTTCGTACAATCAACGGAACACCATTAATGTAGTTACATTTGGTCAGAGAAATTTAAAGAGGGTAGAACTATATCTTAAAAGTGCCTATGCAATCAATAATATACTAATGACTTTGAGGAAAGAGCTGTCCAGTATAAGCTAGCATGTATTACTTCTTGACAGATCACCAACATGGAAAAGATACGTAAACAATTTGGGCTTACACGCATAAGAATTTTTAAAAGACAATCAGTACAAGTAAAATTGTGTATAGTATACCTTTATTATCATTTGGAAAAGAAAAAGGGTAAAACGTCTCAAAGAATATCATCGGGAAACTAAATAACTGAAGGCAATGATGTCGATTATCTCATTTCACCCACTGGTGAACTATGTAAAGAGTTTGGCTGTAAGCATATGCCATACCAACAATTTTTCATGGTTAACATTTCGATTACAGTGACCACTGCAGAGAATTCAAGAACATCAACTTAATACGACAATAAAAATAAGAAACAAGGTCAAAGGAACAAATAATACCTGCAGATCATGTTCAGGTGAGACTTTTTTATGCTGTTAAGCTGTTTCATGCTTCAGTATGGAGTCTAGCAAACCCTTTCTATGGTGTTTCTTCCTGTGATTTAGCTGCAAAGTCTTAGTTAAGATGATAAGTGTCCCAGAGAAGCAGCCGGTAACGTAGACTTCTATTGTCGGTGACAATGATTCAGAACCCACAATGTATTTTCCCTTCAGAAAGCCAGTGCCAACATCAAAACTGATTCATAGTTCATGCTCCATCTCCTAAGATATTTTTTAGAATCCCCAAAAAAACCGTTGATGGTCGCCATCTCCAAAACCCCAGAGAGACAAGACCATCTTTATAGAATCCCCGAAAAAACCCTTGATGTTCTAAACTATGCCTTAGATACTGGTGGCTTGCCGGTGGAGCAGCGGTGGGGAAGGGGAAGAGTTGGACTGGTGGCGGTTAGAGGCATGGTTGCCGGCGCTGGCAGCAGGCGACAACTTTGGTGGCTTTTGTTCTTTGAGAAAGAGAGAGAGTAGAGAGAAGTTAGAGAGAGGAGGAGGGTGGTGTGCGGCTGTTTTCTTTGAAAATTGAGGGGTAGGGTTTCTGTTGGATTAAAAAGGAAGGCAAAGAGAAATGTGATCTCAGCCGTTTGATCAAATTTGATCGACGGCTAAGATCTACTTATTAAAAATATGATTAAAATTGGATGAAAAATTTAAACTGAGTAATTAGACACAATTTGGCTAGAATTGTAATAAACTAAATAAAATTAGGCTAAAATTATTATCAATTGATAAAATCAGGCTAGAATTTAAATAATTAAACTAAGTTAGGTTGCTATTTTAATAAATGTTATAATTATTATTATTATTATTATTTTTTTATGATGATGATAATAATAATAATAATAATAGTTATAATAATAATAATAATAATAATAATAATAATAATAATAATAATACAAAATTAGACAATGTATTTGTAAAATGTGAGCGTGCATAATTATGTGAAAAAAATAATTTAATAACTATTAATAAAATTATAAAAAATGATACTCCAAATAATAAAATAATTTGTGTACTTTTTAAATTATGAATGTGACAAAAATTTATTTGATACAAGAAAGATGTGTAAAAAATACTAACATTTAAAATTAATAATTTTACTAAAACAGCGGCCTAAAGAAGCATAGGATGGTCAAAATTGGGTGTCAACACTGGCGACGCGGCTCACCGCGGCGTGGTGTTCGCCGGTGGTTGACCTTAGAGAGAGAAGAGAGAAGGGAGAGAAAAGGTGCGACTCATTTTTGCAAAAATAGAAAAATAATTTAGGATTTTAGATATTAGTGTGTTATATGTATGAACAATAAGATTTAAACTCAGCCTCGATCGCATGAGATCAACGATTGTGATTAAAATTGAGAAGGGGATGCAAAATTGATAAAAAAATTAGGCAAAAATTGACATTGATTGGATATAAAAAAATGAGTAAGAATCAAACAGATTGGGAAATTGAATTGAATTAGGGATGCTATTTTAATAAATGTACTACTGAGTATAAAATGGCTAAAATTTAAATAAATTAGGAAAATTGAATAAAATTAGGTTGATATTTAATAAATATATTAACTATATAAAATTAATATTAAAAATAAATAAAATTATTATTTTTAATAATTGAGTAGACTACTATTTAATAAATGTAGGAAAGTCGTAACAACAACAACAACAACAACAACAATAATAATAATAGATAATATTTGTAAATTATGGGCATGTATACTTGCGAAAATGATTTAATAAATATAGTAACTATAAATTAATATAAAAAAAAAGTGATGGATATTAAGACTCGATATAAATGAAATAATAACATAATAATAATAATAATGAGAAAAATAATAAGACTCGATATAAATTTTGTTTAAAATGAACCAAATTGAATTCAAAAACTAATTCAAATCGACATCAATTAGATATAAGGTTGGCTAGAATTTAAATAAAATTAAGAAGATAATTGAATCGACTTAGAGTGCTATTTAAATATAATAATAATAAATAAATATTAACCAACGACTAAGATCTAAAGATTAAGAATTTGGTTACAAAATTAAATAAAATTGAAATTAAGTTCAATTGGACATAATTTGAGCTAGGATTGTAATAAATTAGATAAAATTAGGCTAAAATTATTATAAATTGGCAAAATCAGGCTAGAAAATAAATAAATTGAAAAAATTAAATTGACTGAGGTTGCGGATTAATACAATAATAATAATAATATATATATATATATATATATATATATATATATATATTTGTCCATATACCTGCGGATTTACCTAGAGATATAATACTCGTCGATACATTTCCCCAGGAAATGTCGCAAGTAATAATTTCGCAGGTAAATCCCCAAGAATAAACCCCCAGCAAAATTCACAGCAGAAAATCCCCAAATAATTTTCTAGGTAATAAAATCCATTACATAAATTTCCACCAAAATATCTCTAAGTAAATCCGTAGGATAAATTACCTGAGAATTTTTCTACGAATTTAAAATATATATATATATATATATTTGTTCATATACCTGCAGATTTACCTAGAGATCAAATACCCGTTGATATATTTCCCCAGGTAATGTTGCAAGTACGAAATTTTGTAGGTAAATCTCCAAGAATAAATCCCTAGCAAAATTTGCAGCACAAAATTCCCAAATAATTTTTCAGGTAATAAAATTCATTACATAAATTTCCACCAAAATATCTCTAAATAAATCTGTAGGATAAGTTACCTGGGATTTTTCTATGAATTTAAAAAATATATATATTTGTTCATATACCTGCGGATTTACCTAGAGATAAAATATCCACCGATACATTTCCCTAGGTAATGTCGCAAGTAATAATTTCGCAGGTAAATCCCCAGCAAAATTCGCAGCACAAAATCTCCAAATAATTTTTCAGGTAATAAAATCCGTTACAAAAATTTTCACCAAAATATCTCTAAGTAAATCCGTAGGATAAATTACCTGGAGATTTTTCTATGGATTTAAAAAATATATATTTGTTCATATACCTACGGATTTACCTAGAGGTAAAATACCCGCTGATATATTTCCCCAAGTAATGTCGTAAGTAATAATTTTGCAGGTAAATCCCCAAGAATAAATTCCCAACAAAATTCGCAGCACAAAATCCCCAAATAATTTTCCAGGTAATAAAATCCATTACATAAATTTCCACCAAAATATCTCTAAGTAAATCCGTAGGATAAATAACCTGAGAATTTTTCTATGAATTTTAAAAAAATATATATATATATTTGTTCATATACCTGCGGATTTACCTTGAGATAAAATACTCACCGATATATTTCCCCAGGTAATGCCGCAAGTACAAAATTTGCACAATATGGTGCCAAATTTACCTGCGGAATTTGTTGCAAATATATAGTTCGCAGGTAATATATTTTAATATTGTCGAATTTAATAATTTCATAGGTAAATTCGCATGTATTTTCTGTAATATTATACCCCAGGTATTAAGCAGTTTTCTAATAGTGGTCTAAATTGAGTTGGATTTTTTGAAATGAAGATTAGTGTTAGTGGATCGAAAAGAAGGAGGATAAAGGAGAAGAAAAGATGTGCAAAATGTGGAGGTTGATCGGGAATGGAAAGAAAAAGGCTATTGTGTTGAAGCCTAAAGAAATGGTGAATAAGTATGTGGAAAAGAACTTTGAAAAAAATGAGATGTTTTTGAAAGAAATTGTGTTTTATGATTTAGGGTTGCATATGATTGATATGATAATGGAGATGTTTTTGAAAGAAATTGTGTTTTAAGATTTAGGGTTGCATATGATTGATATGATAATGGAGGTCGTGAAGATTTGGATACCAGTGAATTGAAAGAGGTTAAGGAGAAATGAAGGTGTGTATATGATGTGTATAAAAATTGTATATTTATTGTATATAATATGTATATATAGAAAATATAAATAATGACTGTTTAGGATGTGTATAGAAACTGTATAAATATAGTATAAAATATGTATCTGAATAACTATTGCAACTAATGTTGTATAGAATGGGTATAAAAACTGTATAATTGTTGTGTAGAATCTGTATTTGTTACGGTTAAACATTGTATAAAATTTGCACAGAAACTGTATAAATATTGTATAGAATATGTATCTGAATAACTGTTGCAACTAACGTTGTATAGAATGAGTATAAAAACTGTATAATTGTTGTATATAATCTGTATTTGAATAATTGTTGTTGCTAAAGGTTGTATAGTATATATATGTAAGGAAACTATATAATTGTTGTATAGAATATGTATTGTATATAATGCATATAGAAATTATATCATTATTGTATGGAATATGTATGTGAATAATTATTGCAGCTAAAAGTTGTATAGAATGTGTATAAAAATTATATGATTATTGTTAAGACGTGCATAGAGAATTGTATCATTGTTTATATAGAGTATATATATGTATAGAATATGTACATAAACTATACATTTATTATACAAAATATGTATTTGTACTTTTGATATAAAAAATATGTGTTTGATATCTACTATTGAAAAGAAACACTGAAAAGTAAAAAGAATTATATACATATATGTTTTGATATAAAAATATGTACCAGTGGATTATACAGAGAAGAAGATAAACAAGGGCACCTCCTGTTTTGGCATGCATGTAAATGCCACGTGTCTTTCTTAAGCTTATATAAGTACACACTTATTTAATTTCTGAACTCTTCTTTCCACACATAATTTATATTTTTTGAATTATCAGTTACGTGTGTGTCTTAACATGAATAAAAAAAAAACAAATATTAAAAGTCAAATATCAAAATTAACGAATAAAAACTAAAAAAATAAAGCATTAGATGGCGCCGCCACCAAACAATTCGGGCCAAAAGCTGTAATTTGAAATTTAAATTGAAGGGTCATTTCGGTGGAATTTGTTTAGGCCAAAAGGACATTCTTGTCCTTCCACTAAAATTTATTGGAAATTACGTGGTATAACTTTAATAGTGGGTGATTTTAGATTTTTGATCCCAATAAAAAGTCTTTCTTTCTTTTAAAGTATAGTGTAAGTATAATTTTGTCCTTCTACACCTCAAATATTTTTAAACTTTTCATACTCATTTATCTCTCAATTTTATTTTTTATTTTTTATTTTTATTTTTTCTTTAATTTTATTTTCATTTTTTAATTCATTTGTTTCACCCTTTATTTTTTTCTCTTTTTTCTCAAACATTATCTATTTCTTCATTTCTTTTTTTTTTTTTAATTTATTTGTCTCAACCTTTATTTTTTATTTTTTTGATTTTTATCTTTTCTCTTTTTTCCCCTCATTTTTCTCAAACTTTATTTTTATTTTTTTCATCTCTTTTTTGTTTTTTCTCAATTTTTAATTCTTCGCTTTTTTCTTAACCTTTATTTTTTTCTTGTTTTTTTTTTCTCATTTTTTTTATTTCTCTATTTTGTTTGATCTCTTTTTTCTTTTATATTTTGCTAATAAATAAAAATTGAATAATCGACAAAGGGATCTTTTTTTTTACATCAAAGCAAATTTAAGGGCATGAATTGTGTTAGGAAGTTCTTTGGGATAATTTTGCCTCTAAGACAAAAATATAGAACAACTCATAAATCAAGGCACAATATGGTAGTGTCAAGTCTTGCTTGTGGAGCATAACTTGTTGTTTGAAAATCCTTGAGTTAAGTCTAACTTCTAAGACAAGAGTTATAGAACATCTCATAAATAAAAAAATAATGTGGTAGTGTCAACACTTGTCCATTGGGCGTAGCTTGTTCTTTTGGGAGGTTCTTGGGCTAAGTTTTATCTTAGAGGCAGGACTAATAGAGCATCACATAAATCAAGACACAATATAATGGTATCAACTCCTGTCCATGGGGTATAACTTACGGCTAAATCTTGCATCTAAAACAGAGTTACAGAATATCTCATACATCAAGACACGATGTGATAGTATCAACTCTTGGCCATGGGGCATAACTTACTGTTTGAAACTCCTTGGACTACTTCGAGCCTCTAAGACAAAAGTTATAGAGCATCTCACAAATCAAGACATAATATGGTAATGTCAACTCTTACCCGTGGGGCATAACTTGTTGTTTAAAAGTCCTTGATTTATAAAGCATCTCATAAATCAAGATACAATGTAATAGTGTCAAATCTTACCCGTAGAGCGTAACTTATTATTTAAAAGTCCTTGGGCTAAGTTTTGTTTCTAAGGCAAGAGTTATATATAGAACATCTCATAAATCAAAACAAAATATGAGTGTCAACTCTTACTCTTGAGACGTAACTTATTATTTGAAAGTCCTTGTGTTAAGTCTTGCCTCTAAGGCAAGAGTTATAGAATGTCTCATAAATCAAAATACAATGTGGTAATGTCAACTCTTGCCCATGGGGCACAACTTGTTACTTGAAAGTCCTTGGTCTAAGTCTTGCCTCTAAGGGAAGAGTTATAAAATATTTCATAAATTAATACACAATGTGGTGGTGTCAACTCTTAACCATGGGGCATAACTTGTTGTTTGATGGTCCTTAGGCTGAGTCTTACCTTTAAGACACGAGTTATAGAGCATTTCATAAGTGAAAAACACAATGTGTTAGTGTTGAATCTTACTCGATGTACGTACCTTGTTTGAAAATTCTTGAAAGAAGTCGTGCCTCTAAGGCGAGAGTTGTAGAACATCTCATAAATAAAAATATAACGTGGTAGTGTCAACTCTTGCCCATGGGGCATAATTTGTTGTTTGAAAGTCCTTGAGCTAAGTCTTGCCTCTAAGGCAAGAGTTGTAGAACATCTCATAAATGAAGACATAACGTGGTAGTGTCAACTCTTGCCCGTGGGGCATAATTTGTAGTTTGAAAGTCTTTGAGCTAAGTTTCACCTTTGAGGCAAGAGTTGTAGAACATCTCATAAATGAGGACATAATGTAGTAGTGTCAAATTTGCCCGTGAAGCATAATTTGTAGTTTGAAAATCCTTGAGCTAAATCTTGCCTCTAAGGCAATAGTTGTAGAACATCTCATAAATGAAAATATAATGTGGTAGTGTCAACTCTTGCCCGTGGGGCATAATTTGTTGTTGAAAGTCTTTAAGCTAAGTCTTGCCTCTAAGGTAAGAGTTATAGAACATTTCATAAATCAAAACACAATGTGGTAGTAGTAACTCTTACCCATGAAACATAACTTGTTCTTTGAAAATCATGTCTTTCCTGTACAATGTGGTAGTGTCAACTCTTACTCATGAAATGTAGCTTGTTGTTTGAAAGTCACAAGTCTTGCCTTTATAACGTGATAGTGTCAAGTCTTGCTCATGAGATGTAACTTGATTGGAAGAATTCGAAGAAAAGAACAAAAATAATAAAAATTGTAGAAAAAAAAAGAAAATGAAGAAAAGTATTAAAAAAAAAATCAAAGAAAATGTAGAAGTTGAGAGAGAATGGAAAAAAAATAAAGATTGATAATTTTTTTTTAAAAGGTAAAATAAAATTAAAGTCCGAGAAATTTAAAAAGAAAAAAAAAAAGAAAAGAAAAAAAAAGAAACGAAAAAATAAAAATTAAAGAATTTCTTTTTTTTAATAAAAGTAGACGCTGAGAGGAGTAAAGAAAAAAAAGTAAGGGTTGAGAAAAAACTAAGAAGAACAAAAAAAGAGGAAAGAAAAAATAAAAAGAAAAAAAGTTGAGAGGAAAAAAGGGAAAAAAGTAAGAGTCGAGAAAAATCAAAAATAAAAAGAGAAAAAAAATCAAAGGAAAATTAAATAGAGAAAAAAAAAAGTAGAAAGATGAATAAGTATGGAGTTGTTATCCATTATAAAGATCATTTATATAATTTATTCCATTGATCAGGGATAATTTTATCTGAAAATATATCACTTAATAGTTGAAGACTATTTTTATAATTTTTTTTTTATTTAGGATCAAAATTTAAAAGTCATCTATTTTGGACTATTTCTGTAATTTTTCCAAAAATTTACGCAGACTTTGGCCTAACTCATAATGTGAGAGGTACAATTTTACACTATTTGCTACTGTTATTCAAAATAAAGGATAAGTCTAAACTAAAAGACGAAAAAAAATCAAATAAAGAGTTTCCTACATAAGTAGCAACACCAATTAATAGTAATAACAATATCTTACATCCTATTCTCAAGTTTATTAACTTTGCATAGAGGATTTTCCTTGGTCAAAACGGCACACACTACGGGTATGTTTGGTAGGATGAAAAATGTTTTTCGTGAAAAATATTTTTCTAAGAAATGTTTTTTATTGAAAAGAAGTCGGTTTATTATTTATTTTTTTATATTTGGTTGGTGAGTGAAAATTAAAATATTTTCTAGTGTTTGGTTGGTGAATGAAAAAATATGTTTCAGAAAATACATTTTAGTATTTAGCTAAAGTAGAGAAATACTTTTTATAAACATAATTTTTGAATCCAAAAAATACTTTTTTTTAGGATGTGTTCAGTGTGAAGGAGGAAAATATTTTCTAGGAGAATAAGTTATTTCTTACTTATATTCTTATGTTCGTTATGCAAGTAGAAAAATATTTTCTAAAACATTTGTATATATGTAATAAAAAATAATGAGAATGAATAGGGTAGAAGAGCGGGGTAAGAAAAGAATTTTGATTTTTTTTTAAAAAAAAATTAAAAAATTAAATACTTTTTTGGAGGGAGCACTACAAAAAAAAAAAAGCTTTTAGCGACGAAATTTAACGACAAATCAATTTTCGTCACTGAATAAAGACGGATCAACAACGAAAATTTCATTTTGTCACAAACATAGCAAGACCCTTTTTAATTTATGATATAACAACGGATCAACGACAAATTTCTTTTTTCATCGCTCAATATTGACGCGAAAATTTAGCGCCTTAATTTTGTGACTGATTTAGCAACAAATATCTGCAATCATTTTAATTAATTGGTAGTAAAAAATTTAGCAACGAAATATTTCGTCGCTAAGCATTAGGATATTTATATAAATTTTTATTTATTATTAGCGATGAAAAAATGCGTCGCAACAGTTTATAATTTTTAATAAATTATATTTCTAGAGTTCCTTTTCTCATTATTTACGCTTTCCTTTCTCTCTCTACATGCGGCTCTCACTTCTCTCTACTAAACTACAACTACAACTTTGAAGTGGGAGAATCAGTAACAAAAATATTCGAAGACCTATGTTTTGGACATTGAATCAGGTAAGAAAAATGTTCTATCTCTCTAAAATATCTTGAATTTGGACTATTTAAAGAATCTCAAAATTTCGTCTGTTCTATTTCTATCTCTCTTTTTATTTGGACTATTTTAAGAATCTCAGTAACAAAATTTCGTATGTCTTCTCTCTTTTTGTTGTAAATATGTAATTTTTGTTGATTTTATTGACTTTTTGGACTGATTTTATTGTAATTCTGAATTTCTATAGTGTTGTGTATGGTTGTTTAAAAAGGAGTAAATACTTATGACAAGTAATTGATATTAGAGGTTTGTACATGCTTCTCATCTTTGAATTGTGATGGTTCAATAAGAAATTAGTCATAGTATGTAAGATACATGATATGGTCCCTAGGGCTTAGTTCGAATGGCAAAGGTTGAGGGACTCGCGTCATAGGTCTGAGCCCTAATCCATATGAACTACGCTTGGCTTCGACGGTTGCGGTTGGTCCTAAACGTTTTCTCCATATGGGTTTCTCTGCCCTTAAAATAAAAAAGAATACATGATATGTATGAATATCAATCAAGCAATTTTAATGTAGAATTCCTTGACACTAAAAATTTCTCTTTTTTAAATGTTTACCAAAGTGGTCAAGGTCTTCTATGCCACCCTATTGTGCTATGTGCGCCAATTTACTTTTACATTCAATTATCTTTTAGTTTTCCCGCAAAGTCTTTTTCTCTCAGCAATTCAATAGACTCTTGTGTGATGCATGTTATTTATATGAACTTGCCTACTTCATCTGTGCTCATGCATATGGTGCATTTTTTGGTTAACATAATTTTGAATTGTTGATAATCCGTATAGCGGACCTTAAGTAGTATGGGATTGAGCAGTAGCTGATTGACTGATAGTATAATTATACATATGCCACTGTACTATCTTCACTTCAATCAAAGAAACAAATTCTTCTTGCTTTTAGTTTGATAGGGATTTGAGATGGTTGGTAAAATTATTACTTTTAGTTTGATAGGGATTTGGATAGTTGTTAAAATCATTAACTGCCGATGTAGCACGATTCAAAGTCTTCTGTAGCTAGTGATGTCACGCTTCATCTGTAGGTTCTTCAATAATATAGGCTAGACAGGCTAATAAGATAATACCCTTTGGGGAGTAAAGTGAAATAGTGTTTCCTTAATCATGAAAATTGTGATACTCTTTTCTTAGACTTTAAAACACTTGCTATGTGTTTTCAATACTTTGGCGATAGACTGATAGAGTATGTTGTGTACTCTACTTTCGTTGAGCAGGAAAAAACTTGTTTCATCTGCGAAAAAGGAGGTTATCGTGCAGATGTTTGCTTAGAAATAAGTCATGGAGGATCGAAGAGTTCTAAAATATGTCTAAAATATGGAAATTCTAGCCATGATATGTCTTCTTGCAAGAACGACTATGCTGCTGATGATTTGAAGATGTGTGTTGTTTAGAAAACTTTCAACCTAGAGTTTTATGTTGTGTTGTCGAAATTTATCAATGTTTCATTTCTCCTGTTGCCTTTGATAGGAAGTAAAATGTTACATCTGTATGAATTTTGGCCATCTTTGTTGTGCAAAGTACCCTGATAATGGCCTAAGAGAACTTTCCTGCTACAGATGTGGTCTACGAGGCCATACTGGTTTGGTAAGTGCATGCTCTTATTGTTAAACTTGTGTACATTGCTTCTCCTTATTTAGGGTCTAAATTTTGTTCTTGCATTTTGTCTGACATGCTTTCCCATATAGGCATGTACAACATATCGTGGGGACACTGGCGGTATTGGGTCACTTAATCCCTATTATAGATGTGATGAAGAAGGTCATTTTGCACGCGAATGCACTAATCTTAGCAAAGTAAGTTACTGTATTCTTGTTTGAAATATGATTCTCTTCTCCTTTTCTCTCCCGCGTTTCTTTCATTCCAAGTTAATTATCCTATGCTATATAATATCTTGTCTTTATATTGAAACATTATTGTTTTTATGTTTTATATCTATAGGTTAATAAGCGGAATCATGAATCATCAGCCCAAGAAGAAAGTCCAGAAGAAGAGAAAAGAGCAAAAAGAGTTCATTTCTAAACCTCATGATTTTGGTAGAGCATGGAAGAAGAAAGGAAAAAATGAAGGCGGATATAAGTCAGGATGTAAGGTGAAACAAAATGGTGGTTGGATCTCGGATGATCCTGAAGACTATCCTCAACTAATTAATTGGAGATCTCCTTCAACTCCTAGAAATAAGAGAGCTAAGATTTCAAACTTCAGCACTGGTGGTAACTCTTCTGTACCTCGTTCATCCAGAATGTCCAACAGGCTTGATTTTGATAATTCCTCTTCTTATGGGTTATAGTTAAGGCATATATCATCATTACCATGGTTTTTCTGCATCTGGTGATTTTGATAATTCAGCTTCTTATGGTTTAGACAATTATCATCATTATCATGGATTTTCAGCATCACGATTTGACAACATTAGTCACAATAGGTGGAGAAATAATGGTTGGTAGACGAGACTGTTTCTCATGTGTAGTTATTAGGTTGAGAGATTCTTGGGAAGGTCGGAGAACCTGTTTATGTTGATAATTCATGGAGACTGGTTGCACGAGCTCATTAATTCATCAGGGACTTTTCAGATTGTTTGTACAAGTGAGTATGGAACTGAGCATGATCTCATTAGCTGTAGTTCCATGTCATTTAACAATTTGTAACTTGTTGTGTTCCTTTTATTCCCTTCTTTTTCATGATGCATCTTGAACGAACTGTTACTCTTCTTTTCGCCTAAGAGGCGTGTAACTTTAAATGCAGTTTAATTATAAGTTAAAATGGCAACTGAAATACAAGTTCTGGTTATTTTAATTATTCAATAATTTATGCGTTGCAATAATTTTCTAACAAAATTATTAGCGACCAAAAATTAGTGACTAACTTTAGTCATTGCTACTGAAAAACTTTAGCGATGGATTGTGAAATATAAATTTGATCGCTAAAGACGGCTTCTTAGTCGATCAAACTATGTTGCAATGGATCAACGATAAAATGTTCTGTCGTAAATTTAGCCTCGATGAAAATGAATTTTAGAAATAGAAACGGTATAGCAACGAAATATTCCGTTGGTAATATCAACAACCGATAAGTTCTTCGCGAAACGGTCACAGATTTTGCGATGGAATTTATTTTTTTGTTGCTAAGATGCTAGCAACAAGCAATATAGCGACAAACTCAAATTTGTGACTATTTCTGTTTAGCGACAGATTTACATAGAATAGCGATCAAATGTGACTGTCGCTAAATGCTGTTTTTTTGTAGTGAGAATTGATATGCGGGTAGGTAGGGGGGAGGGGTTTCAGAGTAGGCCGTAGGGTTAGGTAAGAAAAATGTTTTGAGTTTTTTTGAAAAAAATTAGAATAGTATTTTTTTTTGAAAGGGGGCAGGGGTGCACTACTAAAAAAAATTGGAAAAAACGACCACAAGTGGTCGGTTTTTCTTTTATTTTTTTTAAAAAGCGACCACATGTGGTTGCTTTTATATTTTAAAATATCAAAATAATCATTTCAATAATTTTTATATTAATTATTATTTCTTTTACAAATAAAAATTAAAAAAATAATAAAACCGACCACTTGTAG
>NC_061113.1:186623169-186790974 GCF_002878395.1 Capsicum annuum
GGGTGGGGTAAGAATTTTTTTTTTTAAATAAATTTTTAAAAAATAATTTTCTTTAGAAGGGGGTGCTGGCAGGGGTGGTGGGGGTCGGGTAGAGGGTGGGTAAGAAAAAAGTTTGAATTTTTTTTTAAAAAATAAATATTTTTTTTTTGAGGGGGCTTGATAGGGGTGTTGGGGGTCGGAGTAGGAGATGGGGTAACAGTTTTTTTTTTTTAGATATTTAAAAATAAATCAAGTATATTTTTTGATGGGTGGGGGTGGTAGGAGATTGGGTATCGGGGTAGGGTTGAATGATTTTGAGAGTTGTATGAACAATTCAACTTGAATGAGGTTCAAAGAGAGTTTTGAAAAATGTTTTCCTTAAAGGAAAGTCATTTTCCTTAGATTTGATGAAAATAACTTGATTTGGAAAATATTTTTCAAAACGTTTATGCCAACCAATCATGAGAAAATTAAAAAATATTTACGAAAATATTTTCCTTTATCGACTTAAAATCAAATGTCCATGCATGCTATTCTTCATAACTATTACTTCTATAAAATATTTCACCACACTTACAACTGAACCCTATTAACTCCAACTTCTTCCTGCGAATCATATACCTTTATAGCTTCGTCTTCACCGTCGAATTATCTTTTTTCAGTTGTAATATTAAGAGAAGACATTTATTTTTTGATAAATCTAAAGCATTCTTGGCGGTTTCTTCTTTCAAGAAAGCTTCATAACATTGAAAACAAAGGTTGTGATTGCTTGGAGTTCCCTTGAAACCACAACCCCTTGGGCGCAAAATTGATGTTTTTGCTTTGTCAAAAGAAGTCATATTTTTTCCTTAGAATGAAAAAGATGCTTCAGTGGATTTGCTCTTTTAAAGTCTTTGGTTATAGTGCATTATTTTCCAAGTTAGTAGTGGTAGTGATGGGTGTATGTGATGCTCAATTATAGTGTTAATAAAAAGGAAGCTTGTTTGTAATCCTAATAAAAATCAAACTAGCACTAGGACTTTTCTAGTTTATCCCTTTTTATTCCTTCCCAGACCACTTCTGTTTGGTTTCGGGTTGGAATATTAATATTTTGAAATTGCACAAATTTGGACGGACGAAGTATTGAACTTGCAAGGTAACACTACGAATATTATTTGGATATTGAAGGTTTATATGAAAATACCAATTAGTTTCAAAATTGAATGCTCGTTACCGTAAAAGAGTACTTATTTGTCAAGGAACTTTTTTTTCCAGGAAAATATCTTGTAACTATAGATTTATAAGCACATTCAATGGCTTCCAAGAAAGAGTTTTCAAAATGCCACTTATATGAGCATAATTATGATCAATGTCAGATTCGATAATTCTTCTTACAATAACGAGAAGACGTGTTTTTAGTCATATGAAATTGAAGAGGAACCCACCACCTGTCCCGTACCCTGACTAAATTCTCTATAAAATAATTCTACTCGTCCAACACCAGCATAAAGTCAGATTCGTCTCGCTCCGCTCCATTGCCATCCTAGTCAAAACCACACATCCTGTAGATTTGAAATTAAATGTGCATGCACCTTCCTTTGAATACCTATGACCACTGCATGCAAAATATTTTACTACACTTGCAATTAAACCCTACTAATTCCACTTCTTGCGGCAAGTCATGCACCTTTATTAATCATGCATCTTATGCAGTTTTAGTAGTAAGAGAAGATATATTTTCGGATAAAGCAATTAACGCATCTTTTGTGGCTTCTTCTTCAAGAAAAGTTCTATATCATTGGGAACAGAGTTCTATAACTGAATTTTTTTTTTCTTTTTTGTCACAAAAAGTTATTTATTTTGTTTCCGTCAAATAAAAAAAAAATCACTACTAAAAAGCTGTAAAAAGAAACCTGAAAAAAGAGACCTCAAAAATAGGTCGAAAATAAGAGACCTCATGAGGTCGCTTATCCCCTCATTTTACCTTTTAAATTTATTTTTAAATAAAGAAACCTCATGAAGTGGCTCATTCTATTATCATGTTTGGTAGATTCCATCAGTTCGTGCCAAAGTTGTCTTTCGAGCAAGTAAGAGTACTAGATCTTGCTTCAATTCACCGCCTAGTTTTTCCCGGTGGAATACTTCATTTATTTCACTTGAGATACCTAGCTTTGTGTCTTTGTCATCGTGTAAATTGCTATTTCCCCTCATCATTAATAGAAATGATTCCTTTATCTATATCAAGGCTATATTTTTTGCAAACTTTACTGCTTTACCGATCACCTCTTGAGAATTGTCTTCTCACAGAGGAATATCCTTTGATATTGCCATCCAAAATTTTGACGATGCCGCAGGTGAGGCACCTCCATTAGGACTGGAATTACTTATGGAATTATAATACATGGAAAAGGTTTTGAGGGGCATTTGTATTTCTTTTGTGGTAACTAATTGATTTCATGATCAAGTGAGGAATTACAAAAAATTTCAATCAAGTATTTGCCACTAGATCCCCTGTCACTGGAGGATTTTGTGCAACATCTCAGCTGAAATATCACATTGGAAGAACAGGTGATATACTCATTCATCATCTGAGCTGCTTAAGGGGCACATAGGAATTAGGATAAAAAACTATGCCCCATTCGGTCAACCTGTTCCTAGTGTATAATGATCTGTTATGTGCTTCCAGTCTTAGTAGGAAATTTCTCTTTGGGGCTCTAAGGTTATTGCTTAATTTAAAGTTTAACAATTTTAAATTATTAAGTTAGTTCACTCTTTTGGCCGTCACTTAAGAGTGTAAAACCATCTCTTAAAGTAGTCCACATCATTATGTGGTTTGCTTCATGAATTCTTAAAGTTGTCCTCTTCATCAAGATATCCTGTGGCTATCTTAAGTTTTTAAGACAGTCGTTGCTTAGGAATTAGTTTAAAGGTCATAGGTTCTCACATTTTTTTCATAACAATACTTTATAATTTGAAATATTTGCTCCATTTTCCCGAATACTATGTAATAACCAAAACTAAAACTTATCTCCTCAACTCCCAGAAAACGTTATTTATATATACAGATGATGTTCTTGCTAGATGACTCACAATTTGCTTTGGTCTTATTTTTTTCCCAAAGTAGGATTGAAAGCATAAAAAATTATTACGTTTAGCCTATTTTGATAACTAATTAATAGAGTGACTTATGTGTCATTTTGTTCATATCTTGGCTCATTTGGTTTCTAGTTTTATAAAATTTGAGCTATATTCAAATTGATAGAGAAGATCTTTAATTCATCTAGAAGAAATACTGATAAAAGTTTTGGAGTATTATTTGTCTCATCTTTCCATACTTAACGTACTTAAACCAATAATATCAATATTTAACTAACTAAATCACCTGATAAAGTGATCTATCAAAGCAAACAGAGAAGACATATAAACCCCACTAAGAAAATTAAAATTTAACTAACTCACCCACGGTAGCAGATTAGAAAGTAGTCCATCCATCGACAACGCTACAATTTCCCTTTATCAATTTCTTTCCTATTCCATCTCCAAGGAACATTATCATGCTCTTTTTTTTCACTACTTCAATGTATTCATAATATGTTCCTGCCTTAATGTAAATCACAAATCTCATTCTACTTGCATTCGGAGCTACACTTAATGCCTCGTTAATCATGCTAAATTTCCGATTACCGTCTTGAGCTACCATCAAATTAATTTTTGTCTGATTAATTGGTGCTAGTAAAAGTGCTCTATCTCTTCTCTTAATTTATTTTGGGAAACCGTTATATACGGTTCCATATGCAGGGAAAACTTCGTGAGATTTTGAAGTTGAAGTTGATGTTTTCAGTTTCTTCATCATTGCTAGAAAATTGCTCACGTGGTGAGTAATTGTATACCAGCGATGCTGAACATATCGTCTTAAATTCTTCTTACTACGCACAAGGCCATCAAGGTAAGTTTCCTGATTAGTCATTGCAACACTAAGAAGAGTTTGTAAATCATTGTAAGTTTGAGAAGGAGATCTCTAGGAGTAAAGATCAATAAGAGTAGTTTTAAGCTCATTGATAGTGATATCCAAGAGCTGAATACAATCTTTGAGTGCACATATTTCATAAGTCTCAAGTTCAGGCATATGTTTGTGAATATCAGTACAGTTTTGTGCAGAAGCTTTAGCTTTATGAACTGTGCATTTATAGTAGAAGAAATTATTTGTGCAACAGATTTTGCAGCTGGATTCTTAGACAAGGAACTCTCTCACCATTTCTCTTCATCTTAGCTATGGATGAACTTAACAAAATATAGGATGAAGTAGTCCAAATAAATTGGTTGAAAGGTATGAGGTTGGTAGGGTCGTAGGGACAATATTAGTAGTGTAAAACCATCTCTTAAAATAGTCCTCTTCATTCTGTGGTTTACTTCATGATTTTTCATCACTTCATGAACGAAATAGAATTTGTCTTCTATTTCTTGCCCTGAATTTTTGAAGTGTGATTTTTTAATATTTCATAGTATATATGCTATAAATTGATTTTCTTGATTAACATTTTTTACATGGCTTCTATATAAGCTATGTGCATGGTTTGGTTTAGGAACTATTGGTGACATATTGAGAGGATCAAAATCAGAACTGAAAGAAATTGGTCTTGTTCTGTTCTCATTTATGTCAAAATGGACAATGACATCCTTCTTGTCCCGGTGATGTAGTATCGCCTCCTCGGTCTCCCCAGTTTCTGCCTATTTCACTTGGAGTATATAGTCAATACAAAGGTGTGACTGAGGAGCCCAGCAGTGATGAATATGATGAGGATTTCTATGTGGACAATACACCGCCGCATTGTTAAAGTTGAATGTTTTGTTAGACAATCTAAACTATATACTTTGTAGTGGTTTATTTGAAGTATTAAGTGTTTTTGTATGTATTAAAACTTTAAAGTAGTCTGAACAATAGCATTGTTAAATAATTTATGATTTCTATGTTTTGTTTGTTCAATTTCAAGGTATTTTAATTTGATTTTCATTTAGTGGTTATTGGATTATATTTACTTGTGTTTGTTGTAGTTTGATTGATTGGTGGGAGCTTTTGGAGCTCGATTTAATTGGTTATATTGTATATATTATTGAATTGAATTAACATAACAGGTATTTATAAAAGTTGTTATCACCACCAGTTTTTACGCAGAAAAGAGACCTCATGAGGTTGTTATTTCACATTTTTATTTTTCAGAAGATGCACAAAAGTGACTTAATGAGGTCTTTTTTTTCATAATTTCAAATTCCACATGCTCAAATAAGAGACCGCAAGAGGTCGCTTATGTTTTAAATAAATTGTTTATAATAAATAATTAAGAAATAATAGTCACCTCGTGAGGTATCTTTTAATTAAAAATAAAAAAATAAAATCAAATAGAGACCTTATGAAGTCTCTTTTAATAAAATAATATTAATTATAAAAAATAATGTAGAGACCTCGTTTTTGGAAAATTCAAAAAATAACCTAGTGACCTCATGAGGTGGCTTTTAAGTGACCTCATGAGGTCTCTGGAAAAAAGAGACCTATGTTTTAGAGACCATCCATTGATGTCACTTTTGAAGTCTCTTTTTCACGGAAAGAGACCTCATGAGGTTTCCTTTTTAAGTCTCTTTTTATAATTTTTTTATTAGTGTTTCTTAGTTTCGCTGTTTTTAATATATTGGATTATAATATTTATTTTTCAAATAAATAGTGGTGTTGATGTTGTACATTTGCGTTACATATTGAGAAAGCTGTTGGGAAAGAGGCAGGGCAGCACTAACAAAGTGTCTGACATTGTAGCAGCGGAAGAATACCCAACTCTAAATTTTCCCTTTCAATTTAAATCAAGAGGATACAAGCAAACCCAAGAAAAATAAAGTAATATGACAGAAAATAAATTAACCACACAAATTTGACAAGACAAGAATAACAAGACACCAAATTTATGTGGAAAATTCTTTGGTGTGAAGAGTAAAAAATTACAGAACCAAAACCTCTACTATAATCACCAAGAGTTATAATATTATTCTCTAAAATGGACACCAAACAAGTGCCAAACAACAAGCAACGACACAACAAGATAGCACCAAAACTAGAGAATAAAAAGGAGCAAAAACACCAAAAATATAGTTGTTGTTCGCGAATGAAAAATAAGAGTTACAGGCCACCAAATCTACCTCCGTAAGTTTCTAATTAAATATTGAGATGATAGGAATAGACTGTCCAAAAATTAGCTCAATCGGACAAGAAACGAAGCAGAAATCACAATTTGAAGTTGACAGCTGTGGCTGAAATTTTTGGACGAAATTCTGCACACTTTCTCTCTTTTGTGGCTGCTAAATGGGACTATGAGCAAAAGTGGGTTGATCCAAATTGGGCTTTATTTATTCATATAGGAAGGGACAATGACCTATATCCCAACAATTCTCCCCCTCTCGACTATGTGGAGGAGACCGCCATCCCGATCATGCAACAATCTTCAAACTTTCCTCTTGGGAGAGTTTTAGTCATCATGTCGGAACCATTATCATCCGTATGAATCTTCTCTAGTTTAAGCAACTTAGAATCCAAAATATCTCAAATCGAATGGTATCTCACATCAATGTGTTTAGATCGACCATAAAATATAGAATTCTTTTCAAGATGTATAACACTTTAACTGTTGCAATAAAGTGCATACCTCTCTTGAGCAACACCAAGTTCCCCCAAGAATCTCTTTATCCAAAGCAATTCTTTACAAGCTTCACTGGGTGCAATAAGCTCAGCTTCTGTAGTAGATAGAACAACACATTTTTGCAACCTAGATTGCCAAGACGCAGCTCCCCCTGCAAAAGTAATCAAATACCCTAAAGTAGACTTGCGAGTATTAACATCACCAGCCATGTCTGAATCTATATAACCACAAAGAATAGACTTTCCTGTACCAAAACACAAACTCAAACTAGAAGTGACAGAAAGATATCTCATAATCTACTTCATATCATTCCAGTGTTCTCTTCTCGGATTAGAAAAAAAACAACTAACAATACCAATGACATAAGAAATATTCTGTCTTGTACAAAGCATTGCATACATCAAACTGCCAACAGCTGAAGCATAAGGAACTTTCTTCATATCTTCCTTCTCCTCATCACTGGAAGGACATTGCTTCATCTTTAACTTGAAGTGCATAGCTAAAGGTGTACTAATAACCTTATCCTTGTCCATGTTAAATCTTTGAAGTGCTTTTGAATGTACTACTCTTGTGATAACCACAACTTCTTGGCCTTTCTGTCACGGACAATCTGCATGCCAAGAATCTGCCTTGCTGGTCCTAAGTCTTTTATAAAAAGAGATTTACTCATCTCTTGCTTTAACTTTTTAAATTCTACAAGCATTATGACCAACAACAAAAATGTCATCAACATAAATAAACACAATAATAAAGTCACCAATAGAGAATTTTTGCGCAAAAATACAATGGTCTGAAGTAGTCTTTTTGAAGACCTGCTGACTTATAAGGGAACCAAACTTCATGTACCACTGCCTAGGATCTTGATTCAAACCATACAAGCTATTATCCAATTTACAAACATAATTCTCTTTTCCCTTGAATTCAAAACCTTCGGGTTGCTCCATATGAATTTTTTCATCTAAGTCACCATGGACAAAAGCAGTTTTAACATCCATTTGTTCAACCTCTAAATCTAGACTTGTAGCTAAGCCTAGAACCACACGAGTGGATGACATCTTCATAACTGAAGAGAATACCTCATCAAAATCAACTCTTTTTTTTTGGTTAAATCCCTTCACAATCAATCTAGCCTTGTGCCGTAGAATTGGGTTACCATCTTCATGCTTCACCCAAAAAACCCACCTGTTTTTCAAAACTTTTCTGTCTTTTGGCAGTTTAACCAAATCAAAGGTATGATTATCATGCAAAGATTTAATCTGATCTTCTATAGCATCAAATCACTTTTTTTTTTCTTTACTTTTTATGGCCTCATCATGACTCTCAGGTTCTCCCCCGCCAGTCAAGAATACATACTCACTAGGAGAATAATGAGATGAAGGTATTCTCTCTCTAGTATATCATCTAAGAGAACTCTCTAGAGCATTAACAACTGGTTGCTGATTAATCACACCAACTTGCACTGGAGCATCAACAACATGATGCTACTAATTCTGAACATGATCATCATCTTCATTATCAACTTAATTTTCATCATCATGAAGGTTTTTTTCAGGAGCAGTAGTCAAAGGAACTGGATCAACACACTGCTAGAAATTAGTCCTATGGCAATGGTTCAAAAATCATTGCGATAGATAAAATAACTGTTGCCATAGATCTACTGCAATGGTTAGGCAGGCGTTGCGTATGTGATCGCTGGAATAGGTCTATCGCAATGGTTATTGCGACAGTTATGACAACTGTTGCAATAAATAGACCTATTGTAACGATTTTTCTAACCTCCTATTATGACGCTTTGTATTATCTATAGCAATGGTTAAGAACCGTTGCAATAGACTATATTGTAATGATGGAAAAGCATTGCAATAACCTTACTGTAACAATTTTTGAATATCTATTGCAACGCTTATTGGTCTTTTTCAATGATTTTAACTACCTATTGCAACTCTTTTTGACACCTATTGCAACAGTTTTTTAGGTCTTTTGTAATATTTTCTTGTTACCTATTGCAACTATTATAATTAGCTATTGCAACGATTTTCGTCACCTATTTCAACTACTTCAAATATCATTAACAGTTCAAATACCTATTGAAATATATATAAATGTACATCAAATCAAAATCTTTCATTAATAATCAAATATTATTTTACTTAATAAGCCGATGTTCTTCAGTAAAATTAACTATAATAACATCATGGTGTTATGTCTGGCTGTTTACTAAGAATTCACTGTATTCCAAACTATCCACTGCATAAAGGATCTAATCGTGCAATTAACAAAATAGACATGTACACATGCCTTTACATGTAGACATGACCAACTGTGTATTAGCAATAGATACAGTTACAACCATTGAGCAACTTTCTTACACTCTGTCAACTAGACCAGCGATTGCACTTGCATTGAAGAGACAAATATAGGTTTGTCCAGTAGGCTTTACTTCAATGAATTCGAATCTCTTCATCTTTTCCAAGAGCTACTTACAAAGAAGAAGAAGAACATTAATTATTTCAATGAATTCTATTATTATTGTTGATAATTTCAGAATAACAAAAGAGTAAGGCTACGTACCCTTACTGTTTGTTCAGAATTTTTGCATTTTCTATAGGTAGATGTCAAGAATTTGTACAAAGAAACCTGTGATATTGGCAGATAAACAACAAAGCTGAGTATAACTTAGCTATAAATCAAGTAGCACAAAATTGTGAGTGTATACAATTATTAAAAGTGAGTAATTACAACTGTGAAGGATTAGGAAGCATAGGAAATGAGACATACATCAGGGATGAAGCCCATAGCTTTCATTTGGTCATAGAAAAAGAAAGCATCTTGCAAGCAAGCACCTTTCATGGTGCCAATAAGAAGTAAATGAAATGTACCTCTCCCTGGTTTTACTCCATCCAACATCATGTCATCATAAACTGTAATACCCCGCATGTTTCTAAGCTAGGAAGTGAATAGGTATTCCTACGTATGAAATCTCCTATCCTGTGATTCATACTTGAGTACATGACTTACCATGAATATCCTAATTTAGGATAGCTTATGATTCATTAAGCATGTCCATATGAGTCACGTAACATAATGCGAGCTAAGAGTTTTTGAATCCATTAAGTTTTAGTGTTTGATTTTGCAAGGGTCATCTTTGAATGAGTATAAATCGATGTTAATGTGGTAATTTGGCTTATTTAGACCCAAAAAATTGTAGAGAATTGAATTATCTTTCCAATGATACCAATTTCGCCTTAATTCAATACCCGAGCAAAAAGTTATGCCCATTTTCGTGAGAGACAGTAAGCATAGGCGATTGGTTAGGCGCCGCCCAACCCAGGCATAGGCGATCACTTGGGCGCTCCCTAAGCCAATTCCAGGTATCAAAAACACTCCGTCTTGAGTTATTTTAAAGGTAATTAAGTCTTTAAATACTTCTTACACATCCCTAAACTTAACCCTACGAAATATATATCTTCTAAACATACTGCAACCCTATTTTTATCTCAAAGCTCATCATCCAAGAGCACTAAAGGAGAAAAACAACTAGGGTTTCATAATTAAGCTGAAGATCCGATTTCAAGGAAATTCCTCCATCAATCATCAAGAATCTTCCTTCTAAGGTATGCGTAATGTTCATCCACGGATTTCTTTCATCCGTGGAGTTCAAGAATCAATCTTTAAAATGCAAAAGCTTAGTTGATTGTGGTGATATGATCATACCCATGTTTATGCTTGTTTGTTTTCCTTTTTTTTTTTCATTATAAAGTATGATTTCTATATTGTTGGGTGTTGATGATCATGTTGTTGATATTGGGTGATTCCCAAGATGGAATTTTTATATGTTTTTGTGAATTCATGATATCATATGAGTTAGAAATATGTAAATTTGGTTGTTCATGATGTATAATTTGATGAATTCACCTATGCTTAAGATGTGCATGTAAGATGTTTGCTAAAATGCCTAAGGAACTAGAAATCATTCAATATAGCTAAATTGTGACTAAGTGAAGGATTCATGATATGCCCTTACGATCCAATGACTTCTATGATTGATAACGTACCTTGTACATGTTGTTGGAATACTCATGAACTATTTTTATGAGATTATTCTATGTTTACTTGTAAATCCTACTTATGAACAAGATGTATGATAACCATGCAATCCACATGAATTTTCATGCTATTAGCATGTGTTGCCAATATGATTATGCAACGAACATGATATTAAGATTGTGCAAGTACTTCCATGTGATATGAAATCCTTTCCATACAATACATTGTTGATAACCATGCTTAGTATGAGATCCCTACTTATGATATTATAAATTATGGACTCTACTCTTATGATCAAGTCAGTCATGTGTGTTAGTTTCCTTCCATCGAGTCCTGGGGGTACTTGTACCTGAAAACTATAGCTGTGTGCCTGGATCCATGTCATGTTTCATGATATCCGAACTCAAGCTATGATTCCATAGACTTCAGTCAGTTATGTGACTCAGGAAAATCTCATGATCTTAGTCAGTTTTCAGATATCAGTAACATTCCGTCAGTCATTGGAATCCAGTAAACTTAGTTTAGCTATGCTAAACAATACCACTAGTATCAGTCCACTTAATCAGTATCAGTTCAGCTAATCAGTTCAGTTCAGTTATTCAGTTCAGCTTAGTTATTCAGTTCAGTGTTCTTCAGATAGGAGTAGAGGTTAGCACCGAGTGAACCCAAGGATGGGAACTCATCCGCCAGTTCAGGGTGTGATTCTTAGTCGCAATCCTTGTGTTCCAGAACTACATAGCCAGCGTAGGTTGAGACATCTTAACCCATCAGCTTAGGGTTGATGAGGTGGCTTAACCCGTCAGTTTAGGGTTCCCACCGTTCTTATTGAGTACCCGCCAGATAAGGGTCACTCACAGCTATCCTTACCAGTGGCACGGTATTGACACCCCTCCAGTTGGGGCAGAGATTGGACCGCAGCTTAGCCATAACGGCATACACGGGGCATGTCGGTTAAACACTACTTCCCATAGTTTTAGTAACAGTCTCAGTAAAAGAACTCAGGGCATTCTTCAAATTTCAGTATATACAGGACTGTCAAATACAGTCATCTATGTTATCAGTTTCAGTATCAGTCTCAGTAAAAGAACTTAGAGCGTTCTTCAAATTTCAGTATATATAGGACTGTCAGATACAGTCGTCCATGTTATCAGTTTCAGTATCAGTCATGACAAGTTATCAGTAAACCATGTATTAGCTTACAGGTCATGCTATCACATATTCACCGTCCCAGTTTCTATATATGTATGTTTGCACTCCCACGTTCATATTAGTCAGTCAGTGTTGTTTATGCATGAAATCCTTTATGTCCAGCCTACCTTCCTCGTATACTCGGTACTCCAGTTGTACTGACGCATTTACGCTATGGTGCTTTCTTTTCATGTTACACCATAGGTCCGAGACACGAGCTCCAGCCCAGCAGTAGCGGTAGCGTTCCAGTCGTAGAGACATAGTGAGTCCTCATTGATTCGAGGATAATATGATTTGATTCATTTATTTATTCTTCAGTTCAGTTTTACGGGGTTAGTTGGAGACATGTTCCTTCAACTCCTTATTCAGATTGTTTAGAGGCTTTCGGATTTACTTTCAGATTTACGTTTAGATTAGTTGTTTTGGGTGTTTTCACCCATATAATTGTATTCAGTTAAACTTTATGGCCTTACATTTTCGTGTATTCTGCACTATTATATCATGATTTGCAGTATACAAGTACAGATATCAGTCATGGGTTAGCTTGTGGTCCCTCGGGGTCATAAGCACCGTGTAGCATTTCGGTTTAGCAAATCGGGGTGTTACAAACTTGGTGTTAAAGCCTAAGGTTCAGTAGAGTCCTAGGAAGTTTGAAAGCCACATCTAGTAGAGTCTGTACATGGGTGTGTTGCGCGCCACATTTATGTATGGGAGGCTGTAAGATTTTTTAGGAACAGTCCCCTTTCTTTATCATTCATGTCATGCTAATGAGCACAATCACAAGTTAAACTCTCAGTCTAATCCATTCTTCTCTTATTCCAGACCATGGCCTCAAAGAGAAGAAACCAGCCAGCTCCTCAGCTCGAAGATTCTTTGGGCGAACATGTTTCCCATGCGGAGTTTAGAGCTGCATTTACCACACTTTCTCAGTCCATGGATGCACAGAATGAACGGCCACCAGTCATGCCGGCCAATCCAATGGCCATTCCCAAGAGCTGAGGAAAGCCAAAGTTATTGAGTTCATCAACCACAGGTAGGGGAATATGATGGTTAGGGAGTATTCTCTCAGATTTACTCAACTAGCCAGGTATGCTCCTCATGTGGTTGCAGACAATAGAGATAAGATGAGCAATTTCATGTCAGGGGTTAGTGATAGCGTGGTAAATGAGTGTAGGTCTGTGATGCTGATCGGTGATAGGACCTTAGCAAGACTCATGACCCATGCCCAGCAAGTAGAAGAGCAGAAGTTTAAGACTAGGGAGAGGCAGAACAAGAGAGCAAGGTCAGGTAATTTCAACTTTGCTCACCCCAAGTCAGATGGAGGAAACCGTTCACAGTTTCACTCCAAGTCAGCCGTTCCATCTCCTTCCTCTGCCAGCGCTTCAGTGCCAAAGTTCAGAGACGGCAATATAGATAAAGCGCTAGGCTCTAAATCTCAGGGCAGTGTTAGCAGTGCCCGAACGAATCCCCTTTGTCAGACTTGTGGTAAGAACCATAAGGGTATTTGCAGAGCCGATAGTGATGTCTGTTTTGGTTGTGGCAAGCCAGGACATAAGATTAGGGAGTGTCTGCAGTCAATTCTTCAGGGTCAGCAAAATCATTCTACAGCTCAGTCCAGTCGCCCGAACCAGTAGGGTGCCATTTCCAGTGCTACCAGTGGGCAACGTCCAAATAGACTCTATCCTTTTAGTCCCGGTAGGATCAAGAAAATTCTCCTGATGTCATTACTGGTACGTTACAGATTTTCCATGCTCATGTTTATGCTTTGCTAGATCCAGGTGCATCTTTGTCTTTTGTTACTCCATACATAGCAAGCGATTTTGAAATTAGTCCCGAAGTCCTAGCAGAGCCTTTCTCAATTTCTACCCTAGTGGGTAAAACCATCATAGCTCGGTGGGTATACAGGAACTGCCCGATTATGATATCTCAAAAATCCACGTCAGTAGATTTAGTGGAGTTAGAGATGACTGATTTTGATGTTATTATCGGCATGGATTGGCTTCATTCCTGCTATGCCACAGTCGACTATAGAAATAGGATAATTCAGTTTTAGTTCTCGAATGACCCCTTCCTAGAGTGGAAGGGTAGCATTTCAGCGTTCAGGGGTCAACTTGTTTCCTACCTTTGGGCAAGGAAAATGATTTCTAAGGGGTGTGTGTATCATCTCATGCATGTTAAAGATTCTAGTTCTGAATCTCCCAGCCTTGAAACAGTCCTTGTTGTTAATGAATACTCAAATATCTTTCCCGAAGATCTTCCAGGCATTCCTCCCGAAAGGGAAATAGACTTCGGAATAGACTTTCTTCTAGATACTCAAACTATTTCTATTCCACCATACAGAATGGCACCAGCAGAACTCAAGGAACTGAAAGATCAGTTGAAGGATCTCTTAGATAAGGGATTCATCAAACCCAGCATTTCCCCATGGGGTGCGCCAGTATTATTCGTGCGCAAGAAAGATGGTTCTTTCAGGATGTGTATTGATTATCGTCAACTCAACAAGGTCACGGTTAAGAACAGATATCCTCTTCCCAGGATTGATGATGTATTCGACCAACTTCAGGATGCCAGTTGCTTCTCCAAGATAGACCTCAGATCAGGCTATCATCAGCTCAGAGTTAGAGAATATGACATTTCGAAGATAGCTTTTCATACTCCGTATAGTCATTTCAAATTTTTAGTCATGTCATTTGGTCTTACCAATGCCCTAGCAGCTTTTATAGATTTGATGAACTATGTGTTCAAGCAGTACTTGGACATGTTTGTCATAGTCTTTATAGATGGTATTCTGGTCTATTCTCGTATAGAGCGTGATCATGCAGACCATCTCAGGATTGTTCTTCAGACTCTTAGGGATCACCAGTTATTCACTAAGTTTAGCAAGTGCGAATTTTGGCTAAGATCAGTAGCATTCCTTGGCCATATTGTTTTTGGTGATGGCATTAAAGTAGATCCTCAGAAAACCGAGATAGTAAAAAACTGGCCCAGACCCATATCTCCATTAGATATTAGGAGTTTCTTGAGTTTGGCTGGCTATTACAGATAGTTTGTCGAGGGATTTTCTTCTATTGTATCTTCTATATCTAGATTGACTCAAAAGAAGATTAAGTTTTAGTGGTCAGATTCATACGAGAGGAGCTTTATAGAGTTGAAGACTTGACTTACCTCCGCTCCAGTTCTAGCTATTCCAGATGCTTCAGATGGTTTTGTAGTCTATTGTGATGCATCCAAAGTAGGTTTAGGTTGTGTCTTCATGCAGGATGGTAAGGTCATAGCCTACACCTCCAGACAGTTAAAGCCACATGAGAAGAATGATCCTACTCATGATCTTGAGTTAGCAGCGGTAGTTTTTGCCTTGAAGATTTAGAGGCATTATCTCTATGGAGTTCATGTAGATGTCTTCACATACCATAAAATCCTCCAGTATGTCTTTTCCCAGAAAGATCTCAATCTTTACCAGAGAAGGTGGTTAGAGCTCTTAAAGGATTACGACATAAGTGTTCTTTATCATTCGGGCAAGGCCAATGTTGTGGCCGACGCTCTCAGTCGACTCTCCATGGGTAGCATTTCTCACGTTGAGGATAGTAAGAAAAAGATGGCTTAGGAGATCCATCAGCTTGCCAGACTAGGCGTTCTCTTAGTCGATTCTTTAGAGGGTGGTGTATATGTTCATAGTAGTTCAGAGTCATCTCTAGTTTTCGAGGTGAAAGAGAAACAAGACAGGGATCCTAGCCTTGTCAAGCTTAAAGAGTCAGTTTAGAATAAAAAAGTTAAGGTTTTCTCCCAAGGGGGAGATGGTGTTCTTCATTGTCAGGGTCGTCTATGTGTTCCAGGTGTAGATAAATTGAGGTAGAGAATTCTTGCAGAAGCACATGGTGCGCGATACTCTATTCATCCAGGGGACACTAAGATGTACCACGATATGTGGGAGATCTATTGGTGGAGTAGGATGAAGAGAGATATTGCAGAGTTTGTGGCTAAGTGCTCTACATGTCAGCAGGTTAAGATAGAGAATCAGAAACCTAGTGGTTCCATGCAAGAGTTCACCATTACTACTTGGAAGTGGGAAGAAGTTAACATAGACTTCGTGACAGGTTTGCCTAGAACTCGTCATCAACATGATTCAGTCTGGGTCATTATAGATAGAATGACCAAGTTAGCTCATTTCCTTCCTGTTCGTACTTTTTATTTCGCCGAGGATTATGCTAAACTCTATATCAGGGAGTTAGTCAGGTTACATGGTGTTCCACAATCTATCATCTCAGACAGAGGTACCCAGTTTACTTCTCACTTTTGGAAAGCATTCCAAAAGGGTCTCAGTACCCAAGTCCATCTCAGCATAGCATTTCATCCTTATACAGATGGTCAAGCAGAGAGGACCATTCAGACTCTTGAAGATATGCTAAGGGCGTGTGCAATTGACTTCAAGGAAAGTTGGGACAACCACTTGCCTTTGATTGAGTTTGCGTAAAATAATAGCTATCATTCTAGTATTTAGATGGTTCCATTTGAAGCTCTCTATGGTAGGAGATGTAGATCTCTGATTGGTTGGTTCGAAGTTAGTGAGGCCTCAATCATAGGTCCTGACTTAGTATTCGACGCTTTAGAGAAAGTTCAGTTGATCAGAGAGACTCCGAGCTACTCAGAGCTAACAGAAGTCCTATGCAGATGTTCATAGAAAGAATCTCAAGTTTGAGGTCAATGACTATGTCTATCATAAGATCTCTTCCATGAAGGGAGTGAAGAGGTTCGGCAAGAAAGGAAAACTCAGTCCCCGGTATGTCGGACCTTTCAAAATTCTTTATCGCTTTGGTAAGGTAGCTTATAAGCTTGAGTTACCTTCAGATATAGTCTCAGTCTATCCAGTCTTCCATGTATCTTTGCTAAATAAGTGCCTAGGTGACCCAACAGTTATTGTCCCTATTCAAAGCATCGACATTTAGAACAGCCTCTCTTATGAAGAGAAATCAGTCGAAATCTTAGATTATCAGACTCATAGATTGAGGAACCAAAAAGTCCCTCTAGTCAAGGTTCTTTGGTGAAATCAGTCTCATGAAGGAGCTACTTGGGAAGCAGAAGCAGATATGCGTACCAAGTATCCTCACCTCTTCCCCGCCAATTCAGATCAAGCTCAAGGTAATAGTTCTCCTTAAGCTTATTAAGTTTCATGTTCATGTTTCCAGTATAAACTTGGTACCTATTAACCATTTCTTACTCAGTCATGCATTCATGTGTCAGTTGTCCGTGCATCAGATATGCACAAGTTCAGTATGTTTAGCATGTCAGTCATGAGATCAAGTTTCAGTTCTTCATATTCAGTTCAGGTTCTATTGCCTTGTATCCCTTCTCAGTAAATTCTCATTCAAGGACGAATGTACCCAAGGGGGAGATATTGTAATACCCCACATGTTTCTAAGCTAGGAAGTGAATAAGTATTCCTACGTATGAAATATCCTATCCTGTGATTCATACTTGAGTACATGACTTACCATGAATATACTAATGATAGGATAGCTTATGATGCATTAAGCATGTTCATATGAGTCACTTAAGGTAATGCAAGCTAAGAGTTTTTGAATCCATCAAGTTTTAGTGTTCGATTTTGCAAGGGGAATCTTTGAATGAGTATAACTCAATGTTAATGTGGTATTTTGGCTGATTTAGACCCACCAAATTGTAAAGAATCGAATTAGCTTTCAAACGATATCAATTTTGCCTTAATCCAATACCCGAGCGAAAAGTTATGCCCATTTTCGTGAGAGATAGTAAGCATAGGAGATTGGTTAGGCGCCGCCCAATCCAAGCATAGGCGATTGGTTAGGCGCCGCCCAACCCAGGCATATGCGATCACTTGGGCGCCGTCTAAGCCAATTTCAGGTGTCAAAAACACTCCATCTTGAGTTATTTTAAAGGTAATTAAGTCTTTAAATACTCCTTACACGTCCCTAAACTTAACCCTACGAAATATATATCTTCTAAACATACTGCAACCTTATTTTCATCTCAAAGCTTATCATCCAAGAGCACTAAAGGAGAAAAACAACTAGGGTTGCATAATTAAGCTTGAAGATTCGATTTCAAGGAAATTCCTCCGTCAATCATCAAGAATCTTACTTCTAAGGTATGCGTAGTGTTCATCCATGGATTCTTTTCATCCGTGGAGTTCAAGAATCAATCTTTAAAATGCAAAAGCTTGGTTGATTGTGGTGATATGATCATATCCATGTTGATGCTTGTTTGTTTTCCTCTTTTTTCATTATAAAGTATGATTTCTATATTGTTGGGTGTTAATGATCATGTTGTTGATATTGGGTGATTCCCAAGATGGAATCTTTATATGTTTTTGTGAATTCATGATATCATATGAGTTGGAAACATGTAAATTTGGTTGTTCATGATGTATAATTTGATGAATTTACCTATGCTTAAGATGTGCATGTAAGGTGTTTGATAAAATGCAGGTGTTTGATAAGATGCCTAAGGAACTAGAAATCATGCAATATAGCTAAATTGTGACTAAATGAAGGATTCATGATATGCCCTTACGTTCCAATGACTTCTATGATTGATAATGTACCTTGTACATGTTGTTGGAATACTCATGAACTATTCTTATGAGATTATGCTATGTTTACTTGCAAATCCTACTTATGAACAAGATATATGATAACCATGCAATCCACATGAATTTCCATGCTATTAGCATGTGTTGCCAATATGATTATGCAACGAACATGATATTAAGATTGTGCAAGTACTTCCATGTGATATGAAATCATTTTCATGCAATACATTGTTGATAACCATGCTTAGTATGAGATCCCTACTTATGATATTATAAATTATGGACTCTACTCTTATGATCAAGTCAGTTGTGTGTTAGTTTTCTTCCATCGAGTCCTGGGGCTACTTGTACCCGAAAACTATAGCTGTGTGCCTAGATCCATGTCATGTTTCACGATATCCGAACTCAAGCTATGATTCCATAGACTTCAGTCAGTCATGTGACTCAGGAAAAACTCATGATCTTAGTCAGTTTTCAGATATCAGTAACATTCCGTCAGTCATTGGAATCCAGTAAACTTAGTTTAGCTATGCTAAACAATACCACTAGTATCAGTCCAGTTAATCAGTATTAGTTCAGCTAATCAGTTCAGTTCAGTTATTCAGTTCAGCTTAGTTATTCAGTTTAGTTTCGTTCAGATGGGAGTAGAGGTTAGCATCGAGTGAACCCAAGGATGGGAACTCACTCGCCAGTTCAGGGTGTGATTCTTAGTAGAAATCCTTGTGTTCCAGAACTACGTAGCCAGCGTAGGTTGAGATATCTTAACCCGTCAGCTTAGGGTTGATGAGGTGGCTTAACCCATCAGTTTAGGGTTCCCACCGTTCTTATTGAGTACCCGTCTGATAAGGGTCACTCACAGTTGTCCTTACCAGTGGCACGGTATTGACACCCCTCCAGTTGGGGCAGAGATTGGACCGCAGCTTAGCCATAACGGCATACACGGGGCATGTCGGTTAAACACTACTTCCCACAGTTTTAGTAACAGTCTCAGTAAAAGAACTCAGGGCATTCTTCAAATTTCAGTATATACAGGACTGTCAAATACAGTCATCTATGTTATCAGTTTCAGTATCAGTCTCAGTAAAAAAACTTAGAGCGTTCTTCAAATTTCAGTATATATAGGACTGTCAGATACAGTCGTCCATGTTATCAGTTTCAGTATCAGTCATGACAAGTTATCAGTAAACCATGTATTAGCTTACAGGTCATGCTATCACGTATTTACGGTCCTAGTTTCTATATGTGTGTGTTTGCACTCCCACGTTCATATTAGTCAGTCAGTGTTGTTCATGCATGAAACCCTTTATGTCCATCCTACCTTCCTCGTATACTCAGTACTCCAGTTGTACTGACGCATTTACGCTATGGTGCTTTCTTTTCATGTTACACCATAGGTTCTGAGACATGAGCTCCAGCCCAGCAGTAGCGGTAGCGTTCCAGTCGTAGAGACACAGTGAGTCCTTATTAATTCAAGGACAATATGATTTGATTCATTTATTTATTCTTCAGTTCAGTTTTATGGAGTTAGTTGGAGACATGTTCCTTTAACTCCTTATTTAGATAGTTTAGAGGCTTTCAGATTTACTTTCAGATTACGTTTAGATTGAGTTGTTTTGGGTATTTTCACCCATATGATTGTATTCAGTTGAACCTTATGGCCTTACAGTTCTATGTATTCCACGCTATTATATTATGATTTGCAGTATACAGGTACAGATATCAGTCATGGCTTAGCTTGTGGTCCCTCAGGGTCATGAGCACCGTGTAGCATTCCGGTTCAGCAAATTGGGGTGTTATATAAACATCCCTCAATAAGTAATGCCTAATTTATAATCATACGTACATACAATGGGGGGCAGGAATAATAATGAGATAAATTGATTCCCCAAACCATAATAACTCAATCAAATTAGTACCCTCACTGAGCAGTAAGAGAGGTAATAATAGTGTTGTATTCAGCCTTATTATTAACATAGTTTATCTTGGCGTACTCTTAGGATTTGGCCGCCAAGTATCGACGCCCTATAGTTCGAACCTCCAGTACATCTTTGGGTCCTATTTTTGAACCAAATAAGCACTACCACACAGTTAATAGTTCCTCAGTGTAGGGTATCTCAGATTTAAGTAGTTTTTATATTAATATGCCAATAAGGTTATGGTCTTACCAACCGAGGTAGAAATCATAAGCTCGCAGAGTTGCAGCTTCATTTGACATCGTGTTTGTATGAGGTGATATTTAATCCCACAAAACTATGTTGAGTTAACTGCATTGCAACAGAAGTTAGTACCTTTTCTTTTCCATTTGTCAACGTAGCAATACTCACAAAAATATTTTGAAATGAACTCAATGATGATACCTTGTACTTTCTCTTGTACAATCTGACAACAAATGAATGAGTAAGAAACATATTACGAGCTACTATGTATGGTTCGGTTGAAGAGTTGCCTCTAGAACAAGGTCCAATTCCAAAAGGTGGGGAATAACGCCCTGGGGGTGTAGATCCCGTATCATAACCACCCAAAACAAATACATTGGCCTCATTCACAGTAGTCCAGTACAAAACCCTATCACCAAATTCCTTGAAGCAAACATCCCCATAAGCAGTGAAGTCCTTGCTAAAAGGTAAAAATAATATATCAAGTTGAATTACACTTGAATTAACACAGAGATCTCTATAAGTATTTGCTTTTAGGAAATTAAGACAATCTATTGGATTTTACTTGCTTTCAACTATCAAGAATAAATTACAACAACATACCTTGTGCAATCCCACAAGTGGGGTCTGTGGAGGGCAGTATGTACCATTATCTCAACCTTAGTGGATAGAGAGGTTTTTTTCGGTAAACCCTATCAAAGTTTTCAAAGGCAACACATGGGAAAACACTAAACTCAAAAAATAACTGTCATCAAAGAATTGAAGATCAGTCGATTGAGCAGACATCGCTAAAAACCTGTTCAAGATTACCACGTATAAAGAACAATTGCTTCATAGACAAAACTAAAAAACTTTTTAAAGAACTAAAAGGGAAGACTATACCAAAAAAATTAATATACCTATTTGCAATGAGAAAGTACAGGATCATAGAACTACTCAAGATGCTAGCAATTTATTCAACAATCAATGATGTTTATGCATCAAAAGTCATTTATTAAGAAAAAAATTTCATTAGTTGATTTAACCCCTCCTTCTTTCTCTATTGGTTAGAGATATGAAGTTAGAAAGACAACTTAACATCAAGTTTATAAAGAGAATCCTAGGACATATTTATCAGGAATATTTCTAAAATTAAAGTAGTATGTGCATATAGCCATACAACTCTCAGAGTGTAAACAACAATGATCCCAAAAGGCAGAAAAGACAATAGAAGATTGTAAACTACTTTAACAGGAAAAAAAATGAGACCACAGGTTGGAAGCAGGGAGAAGATACCAACTAAAGGAGTTCATAGAGGTTGAAATCAAATCAAACAAAGACCATCAAATCTGATGTGACTAATGAACCATACACTATGAAAGTCGACAGAGAATATGGCTTGATCTGTAGTAAAAACTGGTAATGTTTTGCTTAATGTGTATTGACGGGAATCAGATTAAGTACTTTAATTCCAGCTAATAACTATCAATGAACAATGTTTCTTATTTCATTTTGGATAAAACTGGATTTGTGAGTCCAGATAACTATTTAATGGTGTTTACAGAAAACATATCATCATAAAATACACTAGGTATATTGTTTACACCGGCCTTCCCAGACCACTTGTGGGATTACACTGGGCATATTAATATAAACCATGCATCTATCATAGTAATAAAAAAGGTTATTTGTGCTTTTAAGTTATAAGTTATCAAGGTTCTTGAGACCAACTAGTGATCCAAAAAGAAAACCATTCGTCTATTCACAAACATGACATAAACATACATAAACCAATTTCGTGCAGTACCAGCAGACATGAAAGATTTGAGAAGTTTGCCCAACTTATCGATCTTATACTAATTTGATGCAGTAATTTTTTAGGGTTAAAGAGTTTTAGAAAGTAATGAACCTCTTAACGAGATGACAGAGATGGGATTTAAATTGGATACTGTTGCAGCAACTACTGTAGTTGTAGGTTATATTAGCCAAAATTATATTTCTAAAATATGGAAAGTATTCGAGAATATGAAGGGTAAATGAATTGTCTTTAGTCAAAAATCATACACCATATTTGTCAACGAACTTTGCAAAGTGTCAAGAACGAATGATATTTTAAGGTTTCTGAATGAAATGAAGACCTCTAAGATAGTTATTGGAAATGATATTTTCCAGTATGTTATTTTGTACCTAGAGAGAAAAGGAGATTCGAAGAGGAAATGAAGGATTCAGCTGCCAACCAACAATCGTTACCTACTCAGCGGTACTACGAGGGTACATAAACATGGAAAAGTTTTTGAGGTACGGAATGTGCTTCATCAGATGAGAAAGAATAGACCATATCATGATTTTAAAGCATACTCCATATTCATTTATTGTCTATGTAGAATTGGTAACTCTGAAGAAGCACTACAACTTATATATGAAATGCTGGATGTTGGGATTGTTCCAAGTATAGTTAATTATAGAACTGTCATTTATGGGCTCAATAGAGAAGGAAAACAAGATTTAGCAAAGACTGTATTACATATGAAGTTAGATATGAAAAGAAGAAGAAAGTTGCTAACTTAGATATTCTTTTGTTCGGAATTGTATTATGATAACAATCCACTTTGATTTGGGACCGCTATTTAGAAACATGAATAAAGTAAAATCTTACTTGGCGCAATGGGCTGTCTAGGGATAAAATGGCACTTATGGTTTTCCCATAAACTTCACAAGTGGAAAAGTGAATGGGACGCTTTCCATTTTTCGAGCAGTACTTAGCCTAAATCATCAATTAACATCAACTTCACACCTCAACTATCAACATAAAAGGTTAAAATCTTTCTGAGTTACAAATAGAAATCTCTATTTAAACCACATCTATATTTTTATAACTATGAGAACTAGAAATACAATATGCATACCACTGGTAGAGCATAAATGAAGTTGTTATAGGATTAAACCTCTACCTAGCGTTAAACTTTGGATGATGCTGCCCATGATGATGTGACTTAGCAGTAGTATCAACGAGACAAAACAACGAGTCCTCATTAGCGTCGAGTGTATCAAACGATTCGTCACTAGATAAATCAAAATCAAAATCAATAGGGTTTTGTTTGGAGTTGGATTCGGGTAGTTTTGAGATGGACCGGGTCCAATCAGCGATTTGGCCGATCTTATCGTAGAGGGATAAAGGGGAAAAAGGGGCATTAGATCTTTGGTTAGTAACGGAGAGGGAGGAATTTAATTGACCCCATTCGTCGTAATTGAACGGAATAGAGCCAAGTTTGAAACCCACCATTTTTGTTGATATGTATGGATAGCAAGTTAATAACTTTCTGGTGGTGAGAAGAGAGTAGAACAATGAAGAAGAGATGATAAAATCCTCAATTCGATGGATGGTTAATTTTTGGTCGGAGCAGTAGTAGTGGCTGGCGGTCTTGGTGAAATTTTTGTGGTGGAAAATTATATGTTAAAGGGATAGTTTTATGAAAAAAGGTTTATTTAGTGAAATTTTGTGGGGAAATAAATAAACCGTTATAATAGTTATTTTTTTCTAATAAAATATTGTGATAGCGGACTCTATCGCAACGGCTTAGAAAATCATCGTGATAAAATACCTATTGCAACAGTTATCAAACAATAGCAATGGTTATAACACCAAATAGTTCAAATAGAATAATTTTTTCTTGCAACGGTTGAACCGTTACAATAGACTCTCTATAGCAACGCTTTTGGAATCGTTGCCAAAGTTTCGTTGCAATAAGGGTAATTTCTAGTAGTGACATCAACTAGGCTTTCACTACTCTAAGAATCAACCTTCTCAGCTTTGTCAAATCTTTAATTGTTTGATCTCTAAAGAACACAATATCGTAACTTCTAACAAGTTTCTTCTCAACTGGATCATAGAAACGATAGCCAAATTCATCTTGACTATAACCAATGAAGATACACTGCCTAGTTTTAATATCCAAATTTGACCTTTCATCCTTGGGAACATGCACAAAGACTTTACACCTAAAGACTCTAAGATGATCATAAGAAACATTCTTATAAGACCAAACTCTGTCAGGGTCATTACCATCCAAAGCAACAGTAAGAGACAGATTGATAACATAAGCAGCAGTATTAAGTGCTTCTACCCAAAAGGAATCTGGTAGCTTAACATCTGAAAATATATATCTAACCCTCTCAACTAGAGTTCTGTTCATCCCCTCTGCTAACCATTTAACTGAGATGTTTTTGGAGGAATTTTATGATGCCGAATAGCCTGCTCTCTGCAACATTTATTAAAAAGACCAATATACTCACCACTATTATCTGAAAGGATACATTTAAATTCCTTCCCTGTCTGTCTCTCAACCAAGGCCTGAAAATCCTTGATCACATCAAGTACTTGATCCTTGGACTTCAAAGGAAATACCAAAGTTTGTGAGGATGATCATCAATAAAAGTCATAAAGTAAAGTGCACCACCATGGCACCTTACTTTAAAAGGACCATACAAATTAGAATCTACCAACTCCAGTAAATCAAGCTTTCTTAAAGGCAGATGACTCTGAAAAGAAACTCTTTTCTGTTTACCGGCTAAGCATTGAACACACTTCTTCAACTTTGCTTGTTTCACTCCAGAAAGCAAATTTTTATTAGACAAACTATCAATCCTCTTCTCACTCATATGACTCATTTTTCTATTCCATAACTCTAATGAAGTATCATTCTCCACCATGTTTACGGAGTCTCTAAAAGTAGAGCCCTGAAATACATCCAACTTAGATAATTTGTCACCTCGAGCCACAATCATCAAAACTCTAGTAAGATTCCACTTGCTAGCACCAAGGGTGTTAACATAACCCTCATCATCAAGGTTTCCTACAGAAATCAGATTCAAGATGACATCTAAAGCATGCTTGATATTGTTGAGAACTAGTTTGGAACTATTGTTACTTTCAAAACAAACAGTGCCAATGCCAATGACAAGTATTTTAACTTCATCATTATTGCCCATTTTCAACATCCCAAAATTACTTTGAGTATAAGAAGAAAATAATTCCTTCTTTGGCGCAATATGAGAAGTAGCACCAGAATTCACAAACTAGCTAGACTCATTATGAACAAGGTTAATGGCATTCTCACTACAAACAACAAAAAGATCATCATTAGCAACAACAGCAACACAATTTTCATTGTCGCCTTCTTTCTTTTGTTGTCTCATATCTCTCTAATGCTTGTAACAATATTTTATGATATGCCCCCTTTTATTGCAATAGTCACATGTAACATTCTTGAATTTAGACTTTGACTTGCTTCTACTTTTATCTCTATTATTCATACCACTGGACTTGTTTATCCCCCCTCTTCAATAACCAAAATATTAGAGTGTAAAGATGAAGAAGATGAGGCTTGAGATCTTCTTCTCATCTCTTTATTCAAGACACCACTCTTAACATATTCTATAGTTACAACATCACCAGGAGCAGAATTATTCAAAGAAACTCGAAGAGTTTTCCAAAGATCAGGCAGAGTATTAAGAAGCCAAAGTCTCTGAATTTCTTCATCAAACTTTACACCCATTTCGGACAGCTGGTCAAGGACACCCTAAAAATCATTTATATGATTAGAAATAGGACAACCCTCTTTATACCTAATATTTATGAATTATTTAAGCAGGAACAACTTATTATTGCCAGTCTTCGAAGCATAAAATGTCTCAAGCTTGTCTCACAAACTTCTTGCATGTGTCTTGTTCATAATATGGTTTCTAATATTATCTTCAACCCATTGTCTGATATAGCCACAAACCTGTAGGTTCTCAAATTTCCAATCTTCATTTGTCATGGATTGAGGTTTAGTAGGCGCAAACACAGGTAAATATATTTTCTTGAAAAATAGAAAATCTTTCATCTTGCCTTCCAAGTATGATAATTACTACCATTCAAACACACCATTTTGCTTATATTTTCCTCCATCATTCAAATCAACAGTCAACAAGAACTTGGCTCTGATACCACTTTGCTGGAAAAGAGGCAGGGCAACACTAACAAAGTGCTTAACGGGGTAGCAGCAGAAGAATACCCAAGTCTAAACTTTTCCTTTCAATTTGAACCAAGAGGAGACAAGCAAACTTAGCAAAATAAAGTAATATGACGGCAAATAAATCAACCACACAAATGCGGCAAGACAAAAATAACAAGACACCAAATTTACGTGAAAAACTCTTCGGTGTGAAGAGTAAAAAATCACGGGATCAAAACCTCCACTATAATTACTAAGAGTTACAATACTATTTTCTAAATAGCCACCAAACAAGTGCCAAACAACGAGCAACAACACAATAATATAACAGCAAGAATAAAAAAGAGCAAAAATACCAAAAACGTAGCTACTATCCGAGAATAAAAAACAGGAACTACAGGCCACCAAATCCACCTCCATCAATTTTTTATTAAAGATTGAGATGAGAGGAACAAGCTATGAAATTAGCTTAATCGAACCAAAAACGAATCGAGAATCTCAATTTGAAGTTGACAGCTGCGGCTGAAATTTTTGAACGAAAATCTGCATACTTTCTCTCTTTTGTGGCTGCTAAAACTCTTTTTTGTGATGGTGAAATAAGAGTCTATGGGTAAAAGTGAATTAGTCCAAATTGGACTTTAATTTATTTATCCACATAGGAAGGACAAAAACCCATATCCCAACAGAAGCTTGTATAATCTGAATAGATCAAAGACTTTACTAATTTACTATTTCCTAATACTTGAACATCATTGTGCAAATCTCATCGATCTTGGCCGCGCTAGACTATCAAGTCGGATTATATAGGGGTCCATCAAAACCTTCGGCCTTCTTTAAAACTGAAATTTTAAAAAGGATACGTATCTAAAATTTCAAGATAAAGTTTAATGACTTTTTCCTTATTTTGTAATACTAGAAATGTTATTTTTTCTTTCCCTAAGACTCATTTATGAAATTTTCAGATATTCATGTCTTTAAATAATCAATGAACTAATCATCTTCTTGTTTAATTTTTCATTTTAACCAAATCGATATGCATTAACCATAGTAAAAGTGCGTTATTGATAAAACTCAAGTAAAAGGAATATATTAATTTAAACGAAGTAAAAGGAATTTAGAACTAATTCGATAAACAAAAGTAGTTATGCTAAGTACGAACTCTATCCTAAATTCTAACTTGGAGGTCACACTACCTAACCCTAAAATATACCTTAAGGATAACATATTTCCTTGAAGAAGGGGCATCTCGAAAATTCCATATAAACTCCTGGAATATTCACACAGAGATTAAGAATCTCTCTTCTAGATAATTTAATACTTCAAGAAGATTCAAAAAATCATCCTTTTTTGAAGATCAAATCTAAATCTTCTTATATTTGAGAAATACATTACTAATGATCATCGAATTACGAAGAAAATCGAGGGAAGAATCAAGAGAACAAACAAACTTATACCCATATTGTTTATTAATAAATTTTTTTATTTTTCATATTTTATTTTGTAATTATAAATTATTATTCATCACATTAAATAACAAGCGGTTCTCAAATTGCTTATTCATTCACTTTAGTTTATGACATGTTAAGATATATCATTAGTGAAAAAAAAGTATTTCTCACACATACAATGTGCTTAAATCTTCTAAATGATCCATGGATAATGGGTTTCGATCAAATCTAGCACTCTTTATTTTTTCTTACCTGCAGATTTCATAATTTTCTAACTTTTGTCGCTGGGAAATATTTTCCTGCATGCATCATTTATGGAACGTCTTTTTTGGTTATATCAAAGGCCACAGGCCATTTATATACATCTCAGTTACACCAAAGGTTATAACAGAGGCGAACCCAGGATTTGAAGTTTGGGGGTGTACCAGTATTGTCAAAGGCGTACATAAGTTCTGAATAATGACTCAAATTTGTGTTGATCGCTAGTCTCGTTTAATGTGCAGTTTAGGTTTTAATTTATAAGATATACTTTTCCTTGTCAATGAGGCTTTTCTGGAGATACGAATACTAAACTATTGATATTTCACTTAATTAAAAAAAAACAATTTCTGTGTTCATATATTTGTCATTTATGCTTATATTATTATTCTGGAACTATACATATGTTTATATTTTTTCTCCTTTATGCCTTTTTCTGTTAAATCTTACGCTTTATTTGTACTTTGGGCTTAAATATAATGGACCTTAAAGCTTTTTTTTTTGCCCTTTTTTACTTTTGCTGAGGCAATGAGAATTGTCTTTAAAACTAGAACTTGGTTGAGGAGAATAATATCTATCCATTTCAATTCACAAGAATCAATAACAAATTCCTACAAAATAAAAAATTCATCAAGAATATAAGTAAAAATATTTATTTATTTATTTTTAATCAAATCTCATGAACTTAAATAGAAGCAAGAGATAAATAAATTTTACGCACTAACTTTCAAGCAACAAGTAAATATTAAAAGCAATTAACATTACCCAAACTTGAATAAAAAAATAAAAAAAATGAAAGGAAGAAATGTGTACCTATAAGCATCAAATAGAAAATTGCTTCTTTCTCTTTGTTTGGGTACTATTAATTTGTAAATTGTAGTGTCCAGCAGTCCAGGGAGTTTGGAATTGGGGAAATACGGGGGGAAATATGGGGCTTGGGATTGGGGAAAGTCCTTTTTCATTTAAATGTATATAAAGGAGAAGTAAAATGAAAAAATCAAGCGACTCGATCAGGAATCGAATACGCGACGTTGGACTAGAAGGGCATCAGCATTTGAGTTCCAAACTAGTGCACCCACTCAAGTTTTATTACTAAGGGTGCACAATTAAATATATTAACACTTTAGTAGGATATATATACGTATATATACAATTTTATAAAAAAGTTACCGGGTGCACGTGCACCCTCGAGGCACCATGTGGGTCCGCCTCTGGGTCATAGACCCAAAAACTAAAGAAAAGTTAGGTCCAAAAATGAAAAACAACAAAAAGAATCTTGAAAGCCATAGTAGGAAACTTTCTATGTTGGAGCATCTTCCTCAATGGAGAACTGAGCACGGCTGGAAGATTAACAAAGAACTGCGGAGAATTTATGGAACTTTCAAATATAAATAATGGAGTACATTTTGAAAATAATAAATTCCTGTTTCGTTTTTCGTATTATCCAAATACACATTAACTCTAATTATACATCCAGTTTGGGATATAGTTTAAATATCTATTCTAAGAAGCGAAAATAGATTTAAACAAATTTAACAAGGAAAACTTTGAATATTGTTGTGGCTTAAATTTATTCACCTCCTATTCAACAGTAGTATGCATGAAATTGAAAGGAACTATACGTAAAGTTCAATTTTACATTATTGGGTACTATGAATAATCATCAGAATAAAGGACATGACTAGACTAAAAGATAAACAAATACTGCAACTTTACATGTATTTTTCCTTGTACTCAACAATAGGATTCATGACATTAATAGATCGGTACGTACGTAAAATGCAATTTTGAAGTATTCGGTACTATTAATCAAATTGTACATGATTAGCCTAAAAGATAAACTTGAAGAAACCAAATCAAAAGAACTTGATACATAGTTAGTAACAATAGTGAATCAAGCAATTACACCGTCTTAGATCCTATTCTCAAGTTTATCACCTTTGCATAGAGGATTTTCCTTGGCCAAAACTGCACGCCCTATAGACTTGAAATCGCAAGCACATGCATGTTCTTCTGGATACCTATGAATTTCGCAAAGTATTTCATCACACTTACAACTGAACCCTATTAATCCCACCTTCTTCCTGCAAACCATGCACCTTTGCGGCTTCGTCTTCATCGTTGAATCATCTTTTCTAGTTTTAATTTTCAGAGAAGACATCATTTCAAATAAAGCTAATGCACCCTCGTCCGTTTCTTCTTCCAAAACAGTATTGTAGCATTGGGAACAAAAGGTCTTATTGGTTGGGTTTCCACAAAAGCCACAACTACTAATTGGGGTTATTACTGAAGTCATTATTTTCTTTTGAATGAAAAGATTTTTTTTTATGAATTATGCTCTTTGGAGAATCTGTATTTGGGTCATAGTACTTTACTTACTTTTTTATATAGAAGAAGCCTGTATGTAATCCGTTTTTGTTTTGGTTTGGGATTCCTTTAATATATTTGGACCATCGAATACACTGTTTAGGGCCAGTAAGCCCATATTAGGTTATATTTAGGGTTCTTGGCCCTCTTTACATCTTAGCTTTATATTTAGGTTGACATTGATTTTACGCATATTTTTCCTTTTATGCCCTCATCTAAAGTTTGTTTTTATTTATAAAAATTTCTACAAATATATCTCTTAGGAAATTACTCTTTATGGACAGTGTCAAACTAGGGCGTAGTGTTGTATAAATAAAACATCAAAATGTCATCTAACATTTTCAAAGCGTTCAGAGTTTTTTTTATTTAAAATCGTGATCTAAAAGATCTATAAATTGCAAAATTAAAAATAAAAATAGGTGATTTTACTAAATAGTTATTTCAAAAAGGAATAACTCGTGAAAAATTTGTGTAGCTTTTCCCCCCCTTCTATCTCACTCTCATGAGAGAAATAGTTTTCTAGACTTTTACAAAAAAAATGATCTCTCTCTCCTTTTTTAAATGAAATATATGTGGTTTCGAGGGAAGAACATTCTGGGTTAGGGTCATGGAAGAAATTTTTTGTTTTGTAGCCCTTTATAAATTGTTTTCTTTAGTGTTATCTTCTTTTTATTATTAGAGATCATTATTTTACTCATAATTTATTTTTATTTTTACACACAAGAAATTTGAAAAGATCATTTTCTTAAATTTAATTTTTACGTGGTCATAAGAAATCATTTTTTTTAATTTATACTGGGGTACATTAGTTTTATATAAATTCATCAGATCTATAAGTTATTTTCTTTAGTGTATATTATTTGCTAACAATGTGGTTCTGATTGATGAAATAGGGGAGGAGCCAATGATAAGCTGGAGATTTGGAAACAGACTTTGGAGTTTAAAGGATTTCGGTTGAGCAGGATCAAGACGGAGTACTTGGAGTGTAAGTTTAATGATGTGTCGCAGGAGGCTGACGTGGTTGTGAAGCTGGACTCTCAGACCATTCAGAATAGGGAGAGTTTCAAGTATCTGGGGTCTATGATTCAGGGCAATAGTGAGATTGACGAGAATGTCACACATAGTATTAGGGTAGGGTGGTTGAAATGGAGGCTCGCTTCGGGAGTTTTATGTGATAAGAAGGTACCCCTGAAGCTTAAAGGTAAGTTCTACAGAGTGACAGTCCGACTGGCTATGTTGTATGGAGTGGAATGTTGGCCAGTTAAGAACTTCCACATCCAAAAGTTGAAGGTGGCGGATGAGGATGCTGCGATGGATTTGTGGACATACCAGAAAAGATAGAGCGAGGAATAAGATTATTCGGGAAAAGGTGGGAGTGGCTTTGGCGGAGGACAAGATGCGAGAAGTGAGGTTACGATGGTTTGGTCACGTGATGAGGAGGGGCTCTGATGTTGCAGTGCGGAGGTGTGAGACACTGGCTATGAATGATTTTAGGCAGGGTAGAGGTAGACTGAAGAAATATTGGAAGGAGTTGATTAGGCATGATATGGAGCAGTTACAGCTTACGAAGGACATGACCCTTGATAGGAAGATGTGGAGGAAGCGAACTAGGGTAGAGGGTTAGGGGGCAGTTTAGGTTAGAGGGTAGAGGATCCTTGATAGATTTGTGTCAGATGTTTCTTATTATGGTATTGAGTGTTGTCTTTGGTTTAATTTAGGATAGATAATTTGTTTGTATTATCCTGTGGCTAGCGGCGTTAGTTTAATTTTTCATACTGTACGAGTTTATATGTATATATGTTTTGTGTTTGTTATACTATTGTCGGTCCTGAGCCGAGGATCTATTGGAAACAACCTCTCTACTTCACCTGAGGTAGTGGTATGGTTTGCGTACACTCTACCCTCCGCAGACCCCACTATGTGAGAATACACTAGGCATGTTGTTGTTGTTGCATCAGATGATAGTTAGTTGGTAAGAATATTAATTTCTATCGATGTAAAAGATAATAATATTATATTAGGTTGATAGTCGTATTATTTTTTATCGATGAAAAAAGAAATAATAGTATTATTTTAGACCTTTTTTACGTTTAACTATTAACTCGATTGATAACACAGACCTCGATATATTACCCCAATGGAAAATGTCCTTTTTTACGTTTAACTATTATCTCGATTGAGAACACAGACCTCGATATATTACCCCAATGGAAAATGTATTCACTTTCGACAAAAAAATGTTTGTAGGATATGAAAACAGAAATGAATGACTTATGTCTGATGTATAAATCTTTGAGAAATAAGATGACTCATCTTGCAAGAGCAAAATGGTGTGTCAAGAGATCTCTTTTTGCCTATATCTATGGGATAAAATTAAATGCACTCCTCAACTTTGTGTTAATTTAAACTTACACTCAATTTTGAATTATATAACACTCCCCCCTTTTTATTCTATGAGGTGTCGTTGTCCTTTTTCACTGGCCTCTCGCCTCTCTACTTCTCTATATTGAGTGTGTTAATTTCATTTAACGTATTTGTAATAAAAAAAATCTTGTGTATTTCATATCAGATATCATGTATGATGTATCTAGATGTATCTGGTGTGTTCGATCATTGATACATGTATCTTATCAAGGTTGTATCCGTGCATAGATACTCTCCAACTTGAAAATCAGATGTTGTAGTTTATCTCCAACTTAAAAATGAGATGTGTAGTTTATTTCATAGATGCATATACATGTGTCTATTCATATACTCAAACAAAATTGGGATCAAGAATGTTTGAGTATGCCAATCAGTATTGGAAAAATTATAAGGGTATCAAAATTCATCGAAAAACGTAAAACTGGTCAGATCAGTGTCCAAGAAATCTCATGAGGGCACAAGAGTTTTTAAAAAATATAGATTCACTCAAAACGTACATAGACACAATCCAATAGTATGAGAGCCGTCATTAATGGAGAAAAGTGCAATAGTAGAGGGGAGAGCCATCAACATTGTGGTTGTGGTTTGTCGGAAAATTGAGAAAGAGACGGAGAAATCAGTAAAAAATGTTATCTGAAATTAGTCATGGCCATGAATATTCTTTTTTCTTGCATTTATCTTATCTTTCCCTATTATAAGTAGTTAGGAAGTATATTTTGAACCACTCATTTCTTTAGTCAGTTACCATATCTAATTGTATACTTACATACGACTTAAGAACCGTTTCATTCCTCTTTCCTAAGTAAAATTAAAGATTTCTTCATTCTTTTTCACTACTCATTATAAGTACCTAGTTGCTGGATGTATTCTCTCTCTCTAGTTATATATTTACATGATAAACAACTTATGTAGAATATATATTTTGACACTATATTTGACTATTGAAAATAAACCAATTATCTACGTTATTCAAGTTAGGATTCTAGTGTGATGTTCGGATCTAGGAGTATTGTTTTCGATTCTTGGAGTTTTTTTATGCAACTATTTCTGAAGATCGTGTGAAGGGGATGAGCAGTTCATGAACGGTTCGAGGCTGTTGTTCGGAATTGAGGTAGGCTATGGTCTACTCTTCTCTATGAGATTGTGTATTGTAAGATTACATGCTAGATAAGAGATTATAAGATAAGTTTATAGCTAGTTATACCATGATTTGACTGGTCTAGAGGATTTAGAATAGAATTGTAACCAAGGATACCCTATAGCTATAGGGTATTGTTAAGCCTAATTATTTATGTACATGACCTTAGGTCGACATTGAGAAACCTTAGTATAATATTTACGGTATTACTTAGTGATTTGACTGATATCCCTTGATTGCTCGTGGCTTGCCGATTTGTCGACATGACAAGCCCATAGATCAGCTCTTATAACTTTCGGTGCTGCAGAGTATGGTTCACCGATTTGGTCGGTGATGTGCCAAAATGCATGATGCATCGCCATTTTGGTCTGATATTTTTTGGACTCGAATTGTATGATTCAACGATGGTTGACGCCATTCGGTGACATGCAGGATACATCCGTGCTTCACCGATTATTCTTTGCATTTTCTTTGTGAAATTTTAACTCCGATCTTTATTCTTTTTGCTCCTTTTTGCTTTTTTTTTCCTATTTCAATCACTTTTCGACCTTGATGCTGAAATTTAACCAAAACAACATTAAAATGCATTTAAATTAGCATCGAGGACATGATTTCTTCCTATATTTAGGTCAAATGAGTTTCAAATTGCTACTCATCAATACCCCCAACTTAAACTTTTGCTCGCCTCGAGTAAATCGATGCACACATAGCACAATCACCAATGCATTCAAATAGTACTACTTGGAAGCTTAAACACATCTTTCTTTTGTGAAAACACCTTGCTCTCAATTTGTCAACACCAAGCTTCAAGCGTTGGCTTAAGGTTACCAAATGAAGCATAATGCTCATGGACTTCAATCGAGATTGAATAATACTCAAGCATAACAATTAAGCACATATCCTTAGACATAAAAGTCCCTTCTCCCACGACATGGAAAGGCTTATTTATTTAAAAATAAAAAATAAAAAAAGGTCATGTACTTCCTTTATTTTAAATTTGTTTGCCTTATTTTAATTTACACACAAAATTTTAAGAAAATAAAGAAAAATTTTAAATTATATAGTATTAAATGATTTCAAATGTATTAAAATATCCTTTAATTTCATGTGATGTGGATATTTGAAATTAACGAATTACTATAAAAGAAAAAAGTCATTTTTCAAATGGACCAATAAAAGAAGTAAGTCAAACAAATTAAAATAGAGGAAGGATTTCATTTGCAGCTTTTCTTTAGTTTCTTATATCACCTTTTGAAGTTTTTTTTATTTGCACGGCTCCATATTTCCTTCATTTTTCTTACTATGAGAAATTAAATTTTTGTCTTTAATAAAGTAAATATATCTTTTAAAATAGGCAAAATGACCTTCTGGACCCCTATACTATGTCGGTTTTGTAAGTTGGACACTTCTACTTACATGTTTGTCATCTGAACCCCTAAACCCACTAAAAAGCTATATTTTAAACTCTTTGACCGTTGATTTTGCCCATATGACATTAAATTGCTGACTAGGACGAGGAGAGTAATTACACTCGCCCGGGATGCGAGTGGGGGTTAATTTTTTTGCCAATTTCATATTAAAATAATTAAAAAATAAAAAAGATTAAATTTTTTATCATTTTTTTAATTAAAAAATATTTTAAAAAATTAAAAATAATAAATTTTAAAATAAAAAATAACCCCCCCACTCCCTTCCTAGTCCAGCCACTCCCCACCCCGTCCCAGCCCTTCCACCCAACCCAACTTTTTTCAGCTTTTTAAATTTAAAAATATTATAAAAATTTTAAAAATAATATTGTTTAAAAATTTAATATATTTTCATCTTTTTAAATTTTAAAATATTTTTAAAAACTAAAAAAATATATTTTTTTTAAAAATAAAAAAACCCCTCCCCCACTCCCAACCCCGTCCATCACCCCACCCACTCCCCCACCGTCCCCCACCCCGTCCACCAGTCACCACCGTCCCCCACCCCATCCACCAGTCACCACCATCCCCCACCCCATCCACCAGTCACTACCGTCCCCCACCCCATCCACCAGTCACCACTATCCTCTACCCCATCCACCAGTCACCACCATCCCTCACCCCATCCACCAGTCCACCACCATTCCTATCCCCCATCCAGCACCCTCCCCATTTCCCACCCCCTTCTCATCTTCCACCCTCTCCTCATTCCCCCACCCTGTCTTTCACCCTCCCCCAAGTAACACAACCACCAACACACCAGCATTTCGTCACTCCTCCACCCACTCCATCCCATAATATTACAAAATTTCATCAAGAACCTCAGCATTACAAAACCCCATTATAAAATTTCATTACAAAAAATTTTCTCCTCTAAGTTCATTAGCAGCTTTGGTCAATTTTTGTGTTAAATTTCAGTTTTTGGGTAAGATTTAGTCAAGACATCATGGAATTAATTCAAATCAAATACCATGGAATTAGTTCAAAAAAAAAAATTCAAATTTCAATTGCATTTCAATTTTACCATGGAATCACCTGCTAACCAAAAAATTTAAAATTTTACACCAAATAACCAAACACAATCAATATATAAAATGGGTATTATGGATCTTGAATTCATATGATTTTTTTTAAATAAAATCTAACAATTTTAATTTCTTTTTTTGATTCATTGGAAGTAGAATATATTAATTAGGGTTTATAAAGAAAAGAAGAAGGAGAAGAGAGAGAGAGTAGTAGAAGAAGAAGAAGAGAGAGAGAGAGTAGAAGAGGAAGCAGAAGAAAAAGAGAGAGGGCGAATAAGAATCGGGGAAAGAGAAAGAAAAGGGGAAGAGAAAGGGTAAAGAGGAAGGGGGGGGGGGGGAAGCGATTGCTTATTTTTTAAATTTATTTATTTATTTTAATATTTAATATTTTTTATATTTAAAAATGACGTGGAAGCTGACATGGAAGCTGACGTAGCGAGAGTGTGTTACACTCATTGAAAAAGTATTTAAAATGTTACCTTTTAGTGGGTTCAGGAGTTCAGATGACAAACATGTAAGTAGAAGTATCCAACTTACAAAATCGACATAGTACAGGGGTTCAGAAGGTCATTTTGCCTTTAAAATAATATATGATTTAAGTTGCATAATTATTAGTGTAAATAATTAATATTATTAGATCTTATTTTCATATAATAGCAAGTAGTGTCTCTCAAAAACACTTGAAAAATATTATTCAAATACAATCTGTTATCAAACACAATTTGTTTTTTCAAAAACACTTTTTTAAAAAAAGTTATTTTATAAAAGTGCTTTTCAAATAAGTAGTTTTCTAACGGCAATTTCAAACGAGCTCCTAATAAATGGCCCAATATAGCTTCCTAGACTTTAAAAAAATAATTATATTAACAAAGTGTGTTTTTATATCATCAAATATTCAAAAAGCGATCATAATATACTACACTTTCTCATATTTGAATAGCCCACACCCTCAGTATAACGAGAGTGTATTTAATTATACCACCCCAAAATAAATTAATAAATAATATTACAATGGAACGCAAATAAAATTTTAAAAATAAGTTGATGCAAAGCTATTTCAATTGTTAAACAAAAGCAACACAAAGTAAGGGTAAAAACTTACACGCACGCGGTGTATACACCAAACTAATATTTTTTTACCATGATTATATAATTAAATTAAGTAAAATACATGTTGATTAATTATGGTTAAGTAACATGAACTTTAAATTCAAACACATGGCATGCATGTATTGGCTTGTTGTATACACCGAGTGCGTGTAGGTTTTTACAAAGAGTACAAGAGCGGCTTAATATTTTGGTGGACTAATATTTTGGTGGCCCTCAGCTTTGAAGATATTCCAACACTGAAAAAGATTAAGTTGGAAATAAAAAAAATTTTAACATCAATTTCGGCCAGGATCCTAATTTCGGTTAGACCCAAGCGACTGACGATCAACGACCCTTTGATCTTCTTCTCCATCACTGTCTTCGACAAATCTCTGGCATACGACGGGTTTCTGCTAATCAAGATCAAAATAGATTCTGATCAGACCTAACCGCTCCGTTGTCTAGTTCCGGTCAGACCCAAAACGACCGGCGAACCTTTTGTTCACAACCGGCCTCTCCGTTGGAATTATCTTCCACTGACTCCTTCTTTGTCGGTGACTCCTTTTTGAACCACTGCAGCTTCGGTGACCCATTTCCGACGATCTCTTTTTTTTTTTCTAACCCCTTCAAGGTACTACAAGTTCAGATCCAGCATACCATCTCAGACGGAAACAACATGATTCTGAAGATTAATTTTCACCACAAATTTCCAAAATCTAGCGACTCAACTAAGTAAACTAACCCATTTTTGATCCGGTGCACTGTAACACTCCGTACTAGCATAATCTAAGTCCTAGTGCATGAGTATTTGTATATAAAATTTTTGAAACACTCATTATTTTTTAGTGTAAAGCCTACCATTGCATAAAAAATTTAATTAGGCTCCCAACGATATAAAATTCGCCTAAATCTGATAATCGGGTGAGAAGTTATGATGATTTTAAGTTTCAGTCGTTAAACACCATCATTTAGGCCAGTAGCGTGTCGCAAAGCAGGTCAAAATGATAATTGTCAGTTTCAGTGAGGTACCGCGATACCGGCACGTTGCACCACAACTTATTTTTATATTTATCAGTTTTCAGTACACCAACGCGATCCCACCGCGTCGCGGTGAAATTCCAGGTCGCATCCAAGGGGTAACGCGATTCCACCACATCGCGTTGATGTTTCAATTCCCAGTTGTCTACTTTCCAGTGATACAATGCGATAGCGCCGTGTCGCGCCCAGGGTCCAGATTGAGATTTTCCAGTTAATTTCCAATTTTAAGTTCTGAGTTTTTAAATCATTCCAGGGGTATTTGAGTCTTTTCCACGGCCCTAGTCAGCCTTTAACACGAAATTCAACCCTAATAAACCTAGTTACACCATTATTCATTCAGTTTTTTCCCAAATTAAATCATTCTCTCAAGAAGTAAAAACCCTAGTTCAAGAATTAAGGCCAATCCTCAAGAATCTCTCCAAGAACCTTCAAGAACTCTTCTTCTCAGGTATGTTAGGTGTTCATCTATGGGTTTCTTTCACCCATAGAGTCCAAGAAACTTTTTTTTAAATATACAAGATCTGAGATTTATGATTTCCCTATTTGAACTAGATTGAATTCATGTTCATGATAGTAGTTGGGTTTTAATCCGTGATTTAAGTACAAGTTTCATGAAATTGAATAGCATGTGTAATTATTATGTGATTATCTTGATAAACCCTTGAATTTACAAAGTAATTAATGTGTCTATGATGTTAATTGGGTTTTAATCCATGATTATTATATGATTTATATAATTAGATTAGTATTTTATGGGGAATTATATGAATTGCATGCTAAACCCATGAAATTGTAAGTTGGGCATTGTAGTTGCCATGTATATATGTTATCCATGATTATGTGCATGAAGTTGTGCTCCCCAAGTGTTTAATAGAATGTCCATGTGAATAAAGTGATGAAATCATGATATGTTAGTATATGAACAAGCTTATGCCCTACAAGTGTTTGATAAAATGTCTCTATAGATGATATCTGAATAGGTATACATTATTATGCTTTGCAAGATCATGTGATGCTTTACTTTTCATGCTATCGAGTCCTGGGGGCATTTAATACCTAATAATTTAGATGTTTATTTAGAACCAGTGTCAGTTACAAAATAGTGTCATCCTTGTCACGATCAATAGTACTCTCAGTTAGATATAGAACTCAGTAGAACTCAGTCAGTTATAGCACTCAAGAAACTCAGTGAATTCAGTCCAATTTAGTCTAGTATAACAGTTCAGTGTGTATTCAGTTAGGAGTAGGATTTAGCACCGAGCGAGTGCAAGGATGATGGCTTCCCCGTCAGATAGGTTGAGTCGTTAGTAGAAGTTTCCTGTACTCCAAAACTACATAGCCAGCACAGGATGAGGAGTCACCCATCAAACTAAGCTTGACTACCTCCCAGGGGTCACCCATCAGATTAGGCTTGGCTCCACCCAGGTGTCACCCACCAGTTAGGCTTGGAATCCTGGTTTTCTTATGTTAGTACCCATGGCATGGTATTAGCAACCTTCCAGTTGGGGTTATAGGTTGGAACCCAATCAGTCCAGGGAGGGGCATGTCGGTTAGATGATTACCTCCACAGTTTTAGTTTTAGTTTTGGTCTTCAGTAAGGAACTCAGTTTAGTTTTATAGAATCAGGACTGTCAGACATAGTCAATTTAGAACCAGTAATTCAATTATCAGTAACTCAAATATCAGTTGCTCAATTGTTAGAATTCAGTACTTAGCTATAGAAAAGCTCAGTTACAGCATGTATATAAGCGCACAATATTGCATACTTAGTATTTTCCGTAGTTTAGATTATTCATGTACTCTCATGTTCAGTTATTCTATATCACTTAGTCAGTTATTATTCATGCATATGAATACTTTCATTCAGCCTTACCTTATCTAGCATACCAGTATATTCCTACGTACTGACACATACTTTCCTGCGCTATGATATTTTATATCATAGGTTCGGACGCTTATGTTCCCGACCACGCATAGTAGATCTAGATTCAGCCAACGGTAGTAGATTTAGTAGTGAGTCCTCATAATTTGAGGATATTCTATTATTTCATATTTTCAGTAGATGTAGTAGTTCCATAGATGGAGTTAGTTGGGGGATTATCCCCTCAATTCCACTTTCAGACAGATTCAGTTAGAGTCTTTTCAGACAATATTTAGTAGTACAAATATTATATTTTATCAGTATTTTAGATGTTTTGAACGTTATGGTATTTCAGCCCATTTTTGCATTAATTACAGTATTATTATTCAGTGCTCACAACAAATATCATTCATGGGTTAACTTGTGGTCCTTTGGGGTTGTAAGCATCGTGTGACGACTAGGGGGTAGTCCTGGGTAGTTACAAACTTGGTATTAGAGCCAGGTTCAATAAAGTTCTAGGGAGTCTAAAAGCCGCATCAAGTAGAGTCTTGTGCATGGGTGTGTCGGGCGCCATACTTATGGACAGGAGGCTATGAGATATTTTAGGAAAAGTTTTCCTTTTTTCAATATTTATGTTGTGTGCGTGAGCATGAGATCAAATTAAAATCTCTGTCTAATTCATCTCTTCCTTATGATTCCAAAACATGCCTTCTAGAGAAGCTAATGAAAGAAGTAATGAAAATTAGTCAGCACCTCAGCCCGTTTAGGTAGATTCCCTAGACGAGCATGTCTCTCATACAGAAGTCAAAGCTGTTTTCACTACTTTGGCCTATTTAGTAGTTGCTTAGAATAACCTACATACTGTTGTCCTATCTAGGCTTGGGGTTTATACTCAGTAGAGTAAGAGGGAGAAGTGTAGGAAGGATGATAGAAAGAATATGAGAGTCACAACAAGTGGTCTTAGGCCAAGGTCAGAGGGTAGTAACCGCTTCTAGTTTCCGTAAAAAATTCTTAGCCCCAAATCCTTCTGTAGCTAGTGCGCCAGTGCCAAAGTTTAGAAATGATTCTCTAGGTAGCACGTCAGTCTATAAGCCTCAGGGTAGCCTAAAAAAAGGTCGTACCCACCCTCTTTGTAAAAAATATGGCAGAAACCATCAGGGTGTCTACAAGCTGGCAGTGATGTTTATTTCGAGTGTGGCAAGCCAGGACACAAAGTCAGAGATTGTCCTCATCCAGGTCCTTAGGGTCAGTCCAACCATCCTTCAGCTCAGTTCGGTCGCCCAACCCAGCAGGGTACCACTACCAATGCCGCCAGTGGGCAATGCTTAAACAGGATTTATGAACTTCAGTCCATATAAGATAAAAAAAGTTCTCTTGATATAGCCATCGGTATGTTACAGATCTCCCATTTACATGTTTATACCTCATTAGATCTAGGAGCTTCTTTGTCTTTTGTAACTCTTTACATAGTAGTCAATTTTAAGGTCAGATCAAATCTTAACAAAACCTTTCTTAGTGCTTACCTCAGAAGATAAATGTATCCCAGCCAAATGAGTATATAAAAAAAAGTCATCCCATTTCAATTTTCGATGGACCAATATTGAATGAAAGAGTAGTACCTCAATTTCAGTTGATTTGAGTTTGAATTTTAAAGATTAAGCTAATAGAAAGAAGAGTAAGAATTCTAAGCTAGTCAGTGTTGAGGTTGCTATATGATGATTGTCGGGGCTATAGAAAGCTAATAATTGTGTATCAAAAGAAAGTACTAACAGTGGACCTTTCATTATCAGGTGTAGTCCTTCAGAATGAGTTTAGTGTTTATAACTATTGTTATACCCAGACTCTAGAGTAAAGCGGTGACAGTTCAGTTTAGGGTTGTTGATTAATTGGTTCACAGTTTTAGAACAACAGTTTTAAGCTAAGGGGGAGATGGTAGAACAAGTAACCAAGTCAGACTTTCAGATTTTAGTGTTAATGTCATTATGGGTAGAAAAGAAATGAGAGAAGATGATGCCCAGCCCATCTTTACCTCAGTGGAAAATCTTATACTTCAGCTATTTCGATATCTACTCATGCCTTACATGTCAGCTCTATGATTAGTTCATATTCGTGTACATTAACGAAAATCATGTACGCTTACAACTCCTAGTATAAGGAGTTCCAGATCACTTAGTTTTATGAATCATGTTCCATAAATACAGAAACTCCAAACTCAGGTCATGTAGCTCATGACTCATGTACTCATGTCTTACAATATGCTCAGTTTCTATAACTTATGCTATGCTTCTAATGATCAGCTAAATTCAGATTTTGTCATGTTTATCCTTAGTTTAGATCTCTTGATAAAGTTCAGGATGTTGATGTTTTATTCCTAGGCCTTAGTTAAGTGTCAAGTTCAGTATAGTGTCCATTCATGCTTCAGGCCCCTATGTTTTAGCCCTTCAGTGAACTCTCTTTATGAAATGATGTAGTGATGAGAAATTTCTTAGAAGAGAGAGAGTAGGGTATATGTTTCATGATTAATGAAAGATTGGTGCATGCATGTTTTACCCAAAGATGTAGTTATGAAGATAGGCTTGAAAGTCATGTTAATGTGCGGGTGAATAGCTAGCAAGAGGTTATATTTAGTTATTAGAGGAGAAATCAGAATTCTTCCTAAGATAAGAAGTTGAGAAAATGCAGAATGTGAGTGTACATTTAGATCCTCAATTTGTTCCAGCTCCCATTATGTAGCTATCAGAACTCAGTCACAGTCTCAGTTAGCATTCAGTTCTAAACTCAGTCCCATTTCAGGTTTGCTTAGCCAAAGCGTACAGTTACCAGTTAGTCAGATGTCAGTATCTCAGTATTTAAGAATTATGTAATGCGCTTAGTCTTGCATTCCTAGATAATACCATTCACACAAATTCATTCTCAGTTACCTCACGTTCCTCAGTCAGACCTTACCTCATAGGCATACTACTTTATAGTTTCAATCCAGTTATTCAGGTTTAGTACAGTTCAATATTACATAACTAGTATTCAGTTATCAATCATCCAGTTAATCAAATAGGTTAGTCTGTTTACGCATTTGTGCTCAGTGCCCATGTGAATATTTTCAGTAGTCTTAGGTGAAGAATTGTATTAAGGTGGAAGGTATAATAGAGTATTCGAGAAATATATTTAAGCTTGAACATTTGTAGTGGAAGTACATAAGGCTTAGTCACTCTATTTTAGGTGATGTTTCGTAGGCCTCACCTTATATTATAGAATTTTAGCCATGTTGTGATTTTTTGTTGTCTCATTCAGGCCATGCCAAGATTTCCTTTCTCCCTAAAGTCAGTAGAACTTTATAGAAAGAGTGTCAAGAGATGTTCTAGTTAATTATAAGTTTTTAGTATGATTTGGTCCGGAAAGCCAGCAATTCAGTTTAGCAGTCAGGCAGATAAATTAGGATGGCTTCCCATCTTTCCATCTAGTTGTACTATCCGAAGTTTTATGAATATGACCGTTCCAAGATAGAGCATCCTAGTAGTAATGAGTTTAGCGCAGTTCACGTATCATTTCTCAATTTCAGATCCTAGATATTCAGTCATAATTCAGTTCATAGGTGCCCGAGCATCATCTTAGCCTTTCTTCAGTATCCTAGCTAAGTTAGAATTCTTTGAAGGACACAATGTCCCAAGGGGGATATGCACTATAACCCCCGAGCTTTCAGTTCCTAAACCTTTCAGTTTATCTTCACGTAACGAATCCAGTTTGGAGTAATGAGTACTCATAAGTTGACCCTCTCATTTGAATCTTAACCAAATGACCATTCCCAAGTCATGGCATATATTTAAGGGCCTAGTCCCGTTCATGATAGTCAGTTCATGTATCATATTTCAAACTCAGTCATGTTCTCCTATTCCCGTTCATGTGTGTTCAGTGTAAAATCTCAGTTTGTAAGTAGCTCAGTCATGTAGTCATGTAGTCATGCATTAGATATGCATCTTCAGTGTGTAAACTCAGTCTATCAATGTCTCAGCTTAACCAGTTTCATTCGAGGATGAATGATCCCAAGGGGGAAATATTGTAACACCCCGTATTTTCCTAGCATAATCTAAGTCCCAGTGCATGAGTATTTATATATAAAATTTTCAAAACGCTCATTATTTTTCAGTGTAGAGCCTGCCATTGCATAAGAAATTAAATTAGGTTTCCAATAATATAGAATTCACCTAAATCTGATAACCGGGTGAGAAGTTATGGTGATTTTAAGTTTTAGTCGTTAAACACCATCATTCAGGACAGTAGCAAATCGCGGAGCAGGTCAAAATGTCAATTGTCAATTTCAAGTGAGTTGCCACAATACCGGCACATCGCGGCACAACTTATTTTCACATTTGTCAGTCTCTAGTACACTAACACGATCCCACCGCATCACGGTGAACTTCCATTTCACATCCAAGGGGTAACACAATTCCACCGTGTCACGTTTATGGTCCAATTCCCAGTTGTCCACTTTTAAGTAACCCGACGCGATAGCGCCACGTTGTGCCAAGGGCCCAGATCGGGATTTTTCAGTTAATTTTTAGTTTTAAGTTCTGAGTTTTTAAATTATTCCAGGGATATTTGAGTCTTTTTTCATGGACCTAGTCAGCCTTTAACACAAAATTCAACCCTAATAAACCTAGTTACACCATTATTCATTCAGTTTTCCCCAAATTAAATCATTCTTTCTCATTAGGCAAAAACCCTAGTTTAAGAATCAAGGTCAATCCTCAAGAATCTCTCCAAGAACCTTTAAGAACTCTTCTTCTCAGGTATGTTAGGTGTTCATCTATGGGTTCCTTACACCCATAGAGTCTAAGAATATTTTTTTTAAATATACAAGATCTAAGATTTATGATTTCCATGTTTTAACTAGATTGAATTCATGTTCATGATAGTAGTTGGGTTTCAATCCATGATTTAAGTGCAAGTTTTATGAAATTGAATAGTATGTGTGATGAATATGTGATTATCTTGATAAACCCTTGAATTTACAAAGTGATTAATGTGTCTATGATGTTAATTAGGTTTTAATTCATAATTATTATATGATTCATGAAATTAGATTAGTATTTTATGGGGAAATATATGAATTGTATGCTAAACCCATGAAATTGTAAGTTGGCATTTTAGTTTCCATGTATATATGTTATCAATGATTATGTGCATGAAGTTATGCTCCCCAAGTGTTTGATAGAATGTCCATATGAATAAAGTGATGAAATCATGACATGTTAGTATATGAACAAGTTTATGCCCTACAAGTGTTTGATAAAATGTCTCTATAGATGATATCTGAACAGGTATACATTGTTATGCTTTGCAAGATCATGTAATGCTTTACTTTTCATGCTATCGAGTCTTGGGGGTATTCAATACCCGATAATTTAGCTATTTATTTAGAACCAATGTCAGTTAAAGAATAGTGTCAGCCTTGTCACGATCAATAGTACTCTCAGTTAGATATAGAACTCAGCAGAACTCAGTCAGTTATAGAACTCAGGAAACTCAGTAAATTCAGTTCAGTTCAGTCCAGTATAACAGTTTAGTATCTATTCAGTTGGGAGTAGGATTTAGCACCGAGAGAGTGTATGGATGACAGATTTCTGATCAGATAGGCTGAGTCGTTAGTAGCAGTCCCTATACTCTAGAACTGCATAGCCAACGCAGGATGAGAAGTCACCCATCAGACTAGGCTTGACTACCCAGGGGTCACCCGTCAGATTAGGCTTGGCTCCGCCCAGGTGTCACCCGTCAGTTAGGCTTAGCATCCTGATTTTCTAGTGTTAGTACCCATGGCACGGTATTATCACCCTTCCATCTGGGGTTACAAGTTGGAATCCAATTAGTTTAGAGAGGGGCATGTCGGTTAGAAGATTACCTCCCACAATTTCAGTTTCAGTTTTGGTCTTTAGTAAGTAACTCAGTTCAGTTCTACAGAATCAAGACTGTTAGACACAGTCAATTTAGAAGCAATAATTTAGTTATCAGTAACTCAGATATCAGTTACTCAATTATTAGAATTCAGTACTTAGCTATAGAAAAGCTCAGTTACAGCATGTATATAAACGCACAGTATTGCATACTTAGTATTTTTTGTAGTTTAGATTATCCATGTACTCTCATGTTTAGTTATTCTATATCATTTAGTCAGTTATTGTCCATGAATATGAACCCTTGCACGCTGCCTTAACTCATCTAGCATACCAGTACATTTACATGTATTGACGCATACTTTTCTGTGCTATAATTTTTCGTATCATAGGTTCGGACGCTCAAGTTCCCAATCATGCATAGTAGATCTAGATTCAGCCAGAGGCAGTAGATTTAGCAGTGAGTCCTCATCATTCGAGGATATTCTATTATTTTATATTTTTAGTAGATATTGTAGTTTAGTAGATGGAGTTAGTTGGGGGATTATCCCATCAACTCCACTTTCAGACAAATTCAATTAGAGGCTTTTTAGACTAGGTTTTCAGATAATATTCAGTAGTACAGATGTTATAGTTTATCAGTATTTCAGATGTTTTGAACCTCATGGTATTTCAACCCATTTTCCACATTAATTACAGTATTTTTATTCAATGCTCACAACAGATATCATTCATGGGTTAGCTTGTGGTCCTTCAAGATCATAAGTATGGTGTGACAACTAGGGGGTAGTCCTGGGTTGTTACATGCACTCACTCTATCTCTACTAGTTGTGTGTATAGCTTTCTTGATTTTAGTGGCTGCTACGAGCTGTCTTGTTTACTATTTCTATTTCTATTCCATTTTCTTCACGTCTTGGCTGACTATTTTATTTGTGGGTGACTATTTACTTGTTTATTTATGTATTTCATAGTAGTGTTTTACTTGTTTATTCTACTTGTGTTTTAGCTATTTTGTTGTTCTTAGTTGTTTGGTAGTGTGGGCTTGATAGTACTTGTTTGGTTTGCTTTATTATCTAAGCATTGTGCTCTTAGTGTTATTAGTCTGTGCTATCTCTGGTGGTGTGGTAGATGGTGTTGGCATAGGTTTATGTCTTTGGACAGGTCTTGGGTCAAGGTCAGGGTTGGGGGCGGGGACTAGGGTGGGGGTAGGGGTAGTGGCAGGGGGTAGGAAGGGTAAAAGGGCTAAGGATGACTATATGTTGAGAGTAGGGTCGTAGAACATAGGTTCTTTGTTGGATAAGTCACAGAGCTGGTGAAAATTCTTAGGAAAAGGCAAATTAATATAGCGTGTCTCCAAGAAATCAAATGGGTAGGTACTAAGGCGAGGGTAGTAGATGGTTATAAGTTGTGGTACTCAGGAAGCGTAAGGAAAAAAATGGTGTAGGTATTCTAGTAGATGACGATCTTAGGAAGAAAGTGGTAGATGTTAAGAGGGTCAATGATAGAATGATGTCAATTAAGCTAGTTATTAGAGGGTCTTTTTGGAATATTATTAGTGTGTATGCACTACATGTACGCCTAGATGATGAAGAGAAGAAGAGATTTTTGAAGGATTTAAACGAGATGGTGAGGGGTGTACCTAGTAATGAGAAGCTTTTCATAAGAGGCGATTTCAATGGGCACATAGGATCTCATTCAAGAGGATATGATGATGTGCATGGAGGACATGGGTTCGGTGTAAGAAATATTGAAGGAGTGGCACTTCTAGATTTTGCTCAGGCGTTTGGATTGGTGGTAGTCAATTTGAACTTTCCTAAGAAGGAGGTTCACTTGGTTACCTTTTATAGTTCAGTGTCCAAGACTCAGATTGACTTCTTGCTCCTCAAGAAAGGAGATAGGGATATTTTTAAGGATTGTAAGGTCTTGCCGAGTGAGAATCTTTTGACCTAACATAGACTTTTGGTGATGGACTTGGAGATAAAGAAGAAATGGAGGAAGAGAGGGGTGAAGGATCAGCTGAGGATTAGATGGGGCAATCTGACTTTGGCCAGAGCATTAGATATAGGGGATAAGTTGATAGCGAGAGAGGCTTAGGGAAGTGGAGAGGATGCTGATAGTATGTGGGATGAGACTGCCAATTGCATCAGGGAGGCAACTAGAGATGTGTTGGGCTCAAGAGGCCGCTAGGGCAAGCACCAAGGGGACTGGTGGTGGAATGAGGAGGTGAAGGAAAAGGCAGAGGCTAAGAAGAAAGCATATGCAAAGTTGGTTGAGAGTGAGGATGAAAATATAAATGGAAGAATAGGGAGGAGTATAAGAATACGCTAAGAGAGAGGTGAAGTTAGTGGTCAAGAGGGCTAAGAATGCTACTTTCGAGAGTTTATACACATTGTTGGACAGTAAAAATAGGGATAAAAATTGTACAGGCTCTCCAAGGTTAGGGAGAGGAAGGCTCAAGACCTAGATTAAGTGAAGTGTATTAAGGATGTGGATAGCAAAGTTCTGGTAGAGGAGGGTTGTATTAGAAAGAGATGACAGTCTTACTTTCATAAGCTCCTAACAAGGGAATAGATACTAGCATTATGTTGGGAGATTTGGAGCATTCCAAGAGGTTTCGTGATTATGGTTATTGTAGGTACATTAAGTTTGAGGAGGTTAAGGGGGCTATTTGTAGGATGCATAGAGGTAGAGCGGCGGGGCCAGATGAGATTCCGGTGGACTTTTGGAAGTGCATAGGAGGGGAAGGTATAAAGTGGTTAACTCGGTTGTTTAACATAATTTTCAAGATGGAGAGGATGCCTGATACCAAATGGTCCTAATAAGCCTCAAAATATTCCACAACTCGCACAAAATAGCCCACAAGAACAAGACACTAAAAGAGGTAAGAGAACACAAAACACAACAAGAGACGATTTCAATAGATAAAGTGGATAGATAGATTGACAAAAGAGTGTATAGACTATAAGAACACTAAGATATGTCATACCTAAGGACCCTTACAAACTACACAAACTATCACCAATCTTATATGAAGACACAAGAGGAACATTACCTCCCCTAACGCTAACGTTTCAAGCCAACAATTGCAACACAAGTGATATCCACACTTGTGACCTAATTTCGATTTTACCTCAATTGAAGAGAGGACTTGGTGTTTCAAAGTTCAAGACTTACAACAATAATTAACTAAGCAATGAAAACCCTAATACTAAATTATATATAGTCTATTACATAACAAAGTGAATTATCCAAAAGACCCTTAATGACTAAGGGGCACCTCGCTAGTGTAGAGTGGGGCGAATTTAGTGTGAATTTTGGTCATCCTCACACTTTAGCATTGAAATTCCTTGGATGTAATCTTTTCACACTTGCACACACATCGATCTTCATAGTCGTGTCGTATCATCCTCTCCATCTTGAAAGGAATTTGGCTTCAAATTCACGGCTTCATCACCTTCAAGTTTTCTTCTTTGAACCAAGTCTTCATATTCTGTACCGAAGCTTGGATGCTTAGTCAAGGTCTCCTTGAGATCATCAAGCATGTGTTGGTAAGTAATCCTCTTGGTATCCTCCTTAGAAGAACATGATCATGAACCTGCACACAAGAAAAGACGGCACTAGGCAAAATGCTAGTACCTTTGTTAGTGAGAAATAAGGAAGCCTTGCAGGTAAGTCCCACAAGTAGGGACTTATTTCCTCCTTGAACCATTGTTTACACCTTGTCTTTACTATTTACACTCTCGGTTTTCCCTCTCCTTCCATTCTTTCTCTTCTCCTCCAACTCCCTCACTTGTTAATAAACTTTAATCACTTGTAACAGTGAGAAAGGATGGAGTGTATATCTTTGTCCATGGATATCAAAAGTGTACCTATTAGTTATTCCATCATTCATGGTATCTCTATCATATCTCCATGGCCTCCCCAATAATAAATGACACGCTTGCATAGGAATAACATCACAAAATACCTTATCAAGGTAGTCGCCAACCTTAAACTATATTATCACTTGTCGGGTTACCTTTAACTCCCCATACTCATTCAAACTTTGAAGCTTGTATGGACTATTATGAGGTATTGTGGGAAGCTTCAAGATGTCAACCAAAGTACTACTAGTAATATTGACACAACTATATCCATCAATGATCATAGAGCACACAATTCTCTCAATAAGGCATTTGGTGTTAAAAAGGTTCTTCCTTTGACTAGGATCAACCAAAGCCTTACTAATCATGAATATTCTCACCACCAAACATGGCACTTCAAGTTCACCATCATATGGCCAAACATTTTCCTTACCTCCTTTCTTTAACCCTTTGGCTTCTCCCATCTCTCCATCTTGAAGTTGTTCATCAATCTTATTCGGTTCAAGCCCCACCTCTTATCCAATAAATTATAATTTCCCCTCCTTTAGGATCATATTCATCCTATTTGGACACTCACTAGCCTTGTGGCCCCAACCTTATCATTTAAAATATTGCATACCCTTAGAATGGGAAGAGGAGTACGATTTACCTTTGTTTCTTGGAGGGTACCTTTGGGAGTTCTAGTTCTTGGCTTGGAAAGCCTTGACATTATGTTTTTTGGAATTGAGTGAGTGATTCTTGTCCTTGTTAAACCCAAGGAATATTGTCCCTTGTACTTGTACCCCGGTCTCTCTTTTAGCTCTCTTTCAACCTTTAAAACGGCTTGGAAGATGCCATCAATGGTGTCGAATTTTTGAAGTGTCAATCATAAGGAGATATCCCTATTCATTCCAACCTTGAATCGAAAAATTTCATGTCTTACTTTCTCCTCTCAGTGATCAAGTTTCAAAATGAGTTATTGGAACTCATCGTAGTAATCCACGACGCTCTTGTTTCCTTGCCTCAAGTTATACAAATTGGGAGGAGCTCTTGTTGATAATTTTTGCGTAAGTACCTCTGTCTCATGAGTTACCTTAATCGAAACTAAGGAGGGGGCTGCCCTTCTCAAGAAATTACCAAAACACTTAACATACTCCCACCATTTAGTAGCATAACCCTCAAAGTGAGAGATTACATAGCAACTCTTTTTCTCTTCGGTAAGATCATTTACTTGAAAGACCCTCTCACATGAAGATTCCCATGCAATAAACTCTTCGGGATCACTCTCACCCTTGAAGATTGGAAGCCCCATCTTAATGGTATTTAGCCCTATATTACGGTTTTGGTTTCCTTGTTGGTTCTAATGACCAACTCTTTCCTCTCGGCTATGAACTTCCCTCGAAACTCTTTTCCTACCCATTATCTCCTTTATTCTCATGTAAACATCATTATATGGTCCATAACCAACATATTGTTCTCCTCTACCATACCCCTCAACATGGATGGGTCTATTTGGGTTAAGTGGAGCTTGTAGCGGCCGGATTGGATTTTGATAGTAAGGTATTTGGTCAAGTGGAGTTTAAATGGGAGGGCTCAGGTTTGATGGTGGTATTTGGGTCCCAAGTCTTTCTTGTTGGACTAGGTGAAATGGAGGGTGGATTGGCCTATCATGTTCTTGGCCTTGGGAGTAAAGGTTTGTTTGATTTATGGTAAGTAATGGTTGCCTTAGTAGATATAGCATTTAGTGTAAAGGTTAGGGAGTAATGGTTGGTGAGGTGTTTTTAGAGGTAGAAGTTCGGCTTCTTTGGCTTTTGACTCTCTCCAATCTCCCACCCATAGTCGACATCTCACCCTTCACCAATGTCATATCTGAGTTTAAATTTTCAATACCCGCATTAATTCTAGCAATGTCACGGGACATGGCTTTAAGTTGAGCCAGTATAACATTAGTGGCATTGTTGTCCATCGTGGGTTGAGAGTTTGAAACCTTAAGTTCCATTACGATTATACCTAAGGCAAACCTTCAATTTACGGTACAACAAAACATCAAATCAGCCCACAACGTCACACACAACAACACCAACAATATTCACGTCCTTGAACACGCTAACAATAATACCACATAAACCTACAAAAATAACAAACAATTAGTTCACAAATTCCTCACCACACTCTCAGACACCTTGTTCGTCTCACACTTGATGTCACAAGTGTTGCAAGTCGGCTCGTAGTTTGTGATGAGTTCAAGAGTAAGTTTACTTCTTGGTCGGAGTGGATTATTTGCTTGAAGACTCAAGGAAGTAATGTTTGCACTTGAACCAAGAAATGCTACGATTCAAAAACAAGAAAAGTATAAAAATAACACTAACACAAAGAAACGTATTGAAAAACTAATTTACAACTTAGTAGGTATTTACTTGTTGCCAATTAGTATAAGAATCAACAAGATTAAAACCAATGGAAACAAATAAAAGAAACTAGGAATTCCAATTCTTGAGCTTATGATGATGTGACACTTGACTATTGGTCATTGGAATGTTATTGAAGTTGAAAAATTTTGTTCCAAAACTTAGTTGTTCAACTTTTGTTCAAGTGGAAGACGGATCTCGGCTATGGGGAGACAAATAAGACCTTTGGATTCCTTTTCAAGATTTAAAAAGGTCTTGACCTACTTTCACTCTTCTGGCAAGACAACCTTTTTGGTAATCTTATTTCATTTACTCTTTTGGATAATTTTGGAAAGTGGTCTTACTTCTTTTTGGTAGCTCCACCTTTTGGAAGACTTTTGTTTCCTTACTATTTTGGTGTTATCTTGGAAATGTTTCCAAGACAAATAAGAAGTCTACTCTTCTTCTCTTGTTTTCAAGATCAAACAACACCTTTTGAAAACCCTCCTTTAACACAACTTCAAGAACAATAACAACACTAGCCGTTCATAACCTTCAACAACACTTGAAACTTAGCTCAAGAACTTGGTTTTTTGACTCAAAAGTGTTTAAGAGAAAAAAAAACTCACAATAGAAACAACTAAGACAAGCAAAACACGCCCAAATCTAGACACTTATCTTGGCCAAACACAACAACAACAAGAACACCTCGGCCAAGAACACCAATACTTAGAACACTTTTTTTTATTTTTCAACTAACCAAGCCTATGATTGGTATTGTAGGAACAAAACTAACCTTATATTTGATACCAGATGATACCAAACGATCCTAATAATCCTCAAACCAGTCCACAACCAGCACAAAACAGTCCACAAGAAGATACTTAAAACGGCAAGAGAACACAAAACATAACAAGAGATGATTTCAATAGATAAAGTGGATATATAGATTAACATAGAAGTGTACAGACTACAAGAACCCTAAGATATGTCAAACCTAAGGACCCTTACAACATACACAAACTATCACCAATCTATTACGAAGGCACAAGAGGAATGTTACCTTCTCTAGCAATAACGTTTCAAGCCAATAATTGTAACACAAGTGATATCCACACTTGTGACCTAATTTAGGTTTTTCCTCAATTAAAGAGAGGACTTGGTGTTTCAACATTCAAGACTTATAACAATAATCAACTAAGAAATGAAAACCCTAATACTAAACTATATATAGTCTATTACATAACAAAGTGAATTTCCCAAAAGACCCGTAATGACTAATGGATGCCTCTCCAGTGTAGAGTGGGGCGGATTTAGTGTGAATTTTGGTCTTCCTTACACTTTAGCATTGTACTTCCTTGGATGTCCTCTTGTCACACTTGCACACACATCAATCTTCATAGTCGTGCCTGTATCATCCTCTCCATCTTGAAAGGAATTTGGCCTCAAATTCACGGATTCATCACCTTCAAGGCTTTATAGTCGTGCCCATTACATCAAGATTTGATGCTTATTCCATTTTATTTTGCATTGGTGATGGATGTTTTGATGTGGCGTATTTAAGGTGAGGTGCCTTATTGTTTGCTCTTTGTGGATAATGTAGACTTGATGGATGAGACACGTAGTGGAGTTAATGCTAAATTGGAAATTTAGAGGCAAACTCTTGAGTCTAAAGGGTTTAGGTTGAGTAGGTCCAAGACAGAATATTTAGAGTGTAAGTTCAACGAGTCTATAAGTAAGAGAGATAGTTTCAAGTATCTAGGGTTTATGATTTAGGAGAATAGAGAGATTGACGAAGATATCACTCATCGAATTGGGGTAGGTTGGATGAAATAGAGGCTTTCCTCTGGAATCTTGTGTGATAAAAATGTACCTCCCAAAATTAAAGAAAAGTTCTATAGAGTAGTGGTTAGCCCGGCGTTGTTGTATGGGGTGGAGTGTTGGCCTGTTAAGAAGGTCCATATCCAGAAGATGAAGGTGGTAGGAATGAGAATGCTTAGGTGGATGTGTGGGTGTACTAGAAAATATAGGATTAAAAATGAGGTTATTCGATATAAGGTTGGTGTGGATTCGGTGAAATCCATTATGAGGAAAGCGAGGCTGAGATGGTTCGATCATGTTATGAGAAGGAGCACAGATGCCCCAGCGCCGAGGTGCGAGAGGTTGGATAGGGATGGTTTCAAGCGTGGTAGAGGTAGACCAAAGAAATATTGGAGGGAAGTAATTAGACATGAAATGGAGAAGCTCCAACTTACCAAGGACATAAACCTGGATAGGAAGTTGTGGAGGAGGCGGAATAGGGTAGAAGGTTAGTCGGAGTTTAAGATATGGTATCTTTTGGTGTGTTACATGTAGTATCTTATTTATGGTATTATTGTGTTTGCTAATCCCTATTATATATTTTTATTTTACTATTCTTACTATTACTGTTCCTTATCTTAGATTGTTCTATTTTGAATCGGGGGTCTATCAGAAACAAGCTCTCCATCTCACATTTGAGGTAGTGGTATGGATTGCACACACTTACCCTCCCCAGACCTTACTTGGTACGAATATACTGAGTATGTTTTTGTTGTTGTTGTATAGCCTTTCTTTCACAAGAGGTTCTTAATATTTTTTTTAAAATTTATTTTTCTAATTTCATAAGATGCAAAGTTATGAATAATTGTTTTATAATCGATTTCATTTAGTAATTTTTTTTCAGTTGATATTATACTTAATGCACACAGTCTTTCTTGAGACATTATTGATCTTAAGTAAGATTTTCTAGTAAACATAATCAAATTGAATAGAAGGATTCATATTTAAAAATAGTTCTTATTTTGTCACATCTCTTCACAAATTTTGAGCATATTTTTCAGTCAAATCAAAATTTAGTTCTTTTTACTTTTATAGTATTATTTTTTACAAAACCTATGTAATTATCTATACAAAATGAGACCCCCAAAAGTCGGAGGCCTAAGTCCTATGCTTTAGAGGCTTTACCCCAAAGCCACACTACTAAAAATTAGGTCTATGGCGACAGTTCAATTGCCGTCTACATAGAAGCCAAAACCGTTACTGTAGATCTATGGGAACGGTTAGCCCAGTCGCTACAACTGATTGCGTTACAGTAGTTCTAATGTGACAGTTATTTGCGACGGTTGTATAAACCATAGCCGTACATACATTTATCGCGACAGTTCTTGTTACAAAAAAATGCGATGATTTCTAGTCTGTGGGGACGGTTAAAACCTGAATCTATAAATCTTTATACAAAGGTTATAAAACACTATTGCGACATTCATTTATTTATGTTAGTGACATATATTTGCAATGGTTTAGGGTATGTAGAGATGGTTATCGAATCGTCTGTATGTATATTTAATACGACGGTTATATATTGCTATTACAACGCTTGATTCTTTACCTTGATGATAAACTCTATCTATTACGACACTTATTTAATTCTAACTCAGCGGTGTAGATTGTTACATCATAGATATGGCGACACTTCTTCAATGGTGATGCGACAATTATCTATAGGCTATTGTGACACTCATTTATAGGCTAATGCAATGGTTATCATAGGCTATTGTAACAGTTGTTCACAAGCAATTGTAATAGTCATTAACAGTCTATAGGAACAATTATTTTGGTAGGCTATTGCAACAGTTGTTATTAGGCTATCCAACAGTACTATATAATTAAAATGATTTTATAAAGTATAACACAAAATGTATATATAAATCAATCAAGAGTATGTACTATTAATTCTCAAAATCACAACCAAGAAACCAAATATTTTTTGACCATTCAAAAAGTAAAATATATATACATAATTTTGAATGTTCAAAAATAAAATGTTTGAAACTTGGTCAAATGTTTCAATAGTATAACATAAATTAATGAAGCCAATGTGATCAATCTCTTAGGTCAGGTCTAGTTCACGATTTCATTCTCATCTTCTATGTCATCACCTACAATAATAAGAAAAACAAAGAAAATGTCAATATTAGAGTAACATTTTGCAAACACCAAGACACAAAGAGGCTTCCCATAATTCCAAGCAATAAAATGAGCCATATGCATGTCCTCATGTCTACAAAATTTAAGTTTTAATTAGATAGAGATGAAAATTTTCATCTGATGACATTCATTGAACCACAAACTAGAGTAAAAAAACATACTGAAAACTTATACATAAAGAGGACATACTAAAAACATGCTTAAATCAAACTTATACATAAAGAGGACATACTGAAAACATACTCAAATCAATTTAGAAAACATGGCTACACCTTAAATCTGGTAAAACAAATCATCATTAAGCACCACAAGACCCTTATCCTTAATAGTTACCTTATTCAGCTACCACTACTAATAAACACACATCAGGAACCATATTTATTTTTTAATAAAACAGTATGAAAGTAAAATTTAAAGGGTAGGGGGTGAATTGAAAATTTTTCTTGAGTTGACTGTTGAACCTTCATAGTTGACTTACCTACAAAACAGTATACTTGACAAAGCAGATTAGATTGAAACAAACAAGTAAGTAAATAAGAGCTTTAAAATAAGAACACAAAGATTTATCCTGGTTCAGAACACCAATGTGGTGCTTACTTCAAGTCCCTTGGGTTTCAAAGTTTCCTTAGATCTTTTCAAAGGAGATTCTGTGTCAATGCTGGTGAAAAAGTTTTGAAAACTTATTTTTTATTTTTCAGATCTTGTGACACAGCCTCAATCGGTATGACAGAGTTGACTCGATTTTATTCTTGTGTAACTATTATAAACTAAAAAGTACAAAGCTTTGTGAGAATAAGATTGAGACACACTATGATTCTCTTTTGAAGTTGTGTAAGTGCTTCGATCTTCAGTCTTCTCTTTTATACTCTTCAACTGCTTTAACTTCTATTCTTCATAAGGAAATCCGAAAGATTTCTTCTCAACCAAGGATTTGAATTTATTCCTTGATTGCAGGTTGACACTGTAAAGTGTGTCCATATCAGATATGTTCATACTTGGTGCAGTTTTCACAGCCGTACATGTCCATACCAGATATGTCCATGTAGAGGATGTGGTCGTCTTTCTATTTGCTTTTATTTTGATTGATTCATTTTCCATAAATCTGGGAAGTCGATGATCTCCGTGGTTAATACTTTTCCAATCTTGGTGGTGGCTTTCTTGTGAGTGAATCCTTGCTCCCTTTCTCGAAAATTCTGATTGATTCCTTAGGGATCATTTTGATCTTCTGTATCTTCAGTATATCCTGCAATATATTTGTTTATTAGTTTGTCCTTATTAAAACATACAATGAGAATATGGGGATAATAATCTCCCTCTTTTTGATAATGAAAAATAATAAACTACAATTAACTTCCCTGTTGTTTGGTTGACTTGCTCCCTATGAATTATAAGCATCTCTAATGTTCCTGCCTTCCTTGAGTATCATTTGACTCTTATCCTTTGATAGTCGACTTGCTCCCCTGACCTGCAAGCACCTCTGATGTTCCAGTTTTCTTTAAGTATCAATTGAATTTTATCCTTTGATAGTCGACTTTCTCCCCCTGAGTTGCAAGCACCTCTGATATTGATGTTTTCTCCCCCTTTTGGCATAGTAAAAAAGAACAACACTGTAGACAGAAAAAAGAAGTAGCAAACACATAGCAGGTTAACAGGAAAATGAATTACCAAAGAACTAAACAAAAGTAAAAAGTGCGATAGACAGTTTGGAAAAAAACATTTTACTACCAAAAAAAGGGATAGGACCTCTTTTGAATAGAGTCATCATTCAACGCTTGGCCAAGAAGTACGTTTGGGTATTGTGCATGTTATGGCAGAATCGTTCATAAGACTTTTAAATATTTTTGGAGAAGGAGGAGTATGCGTTCTGGACGGATATTATAAGTTTATCATTTGAGGAGTTGACATCAGTCTTGAGGAATTCCTTGTGGTAAACACTCTGGTGAATAACTTTACACCTTCTTGCTTGAATCCGTCAATGGTTAGTCATACCTTGCCTATATCGATGCTCATACTCTTCCCAAGCTCTAGCAGCTTGAAAGTCGACTCCTAAAGTATCATCGCTCCTTCCTCAATAGTTTTTAGGTGATCCTTGAGCTCTTCCAAAACCTTCAATATGTCACACCCCTTATTCGCGGAGGGTCAAAGGGTTCTTTAAATTTAAGTGACAATTTTGAGTAGGGATTATATTAATTACTGAGGCACCACTTGAAATTGAGTTATGGTGTTTCAAGTTACCTTATTGAATCCCTAATAAAAAGGAAATGATTCTTTTTTGGTCCACAAAAATAGAACACCGGGTGAGAAATTCTATTGATCGAGAAAAAGGTATGAGGCACCCCTCGAGTCTCGTGGTTCTAGCACGGTCTCTTTAATCGCTTATGTTTGGATTAAATTAATTTCTTGGATATAGAATATTTTTTAACCTAAAAGTGACTTCTATCCCGCCTTTAATTTATTTTGAATATATTTAAAACAATCTTATTATATTAATGTGTGGCTTACCGACAACAGTACTTTCCGGCAACACCACATGATGTATTTTTCGCACCTTTAAGGCATTATTAAATTGTCCTCATTTTCCAAGTCTAAGTAAGCACCTAACATGTTTAGAATCTACCCAGTCATATTAAATCGGCTAGAAATGGTATGCTAATTTTTTTACAACAAATGGCCAGTAACAATGCTTTCCGACTTCATCGTTAATTATCACTTACATATTAAACTTCTTTTACGGGTTAAGAACCTAGCTCATTCTTTTATGAATTCACTCCCTTAAAATTAGTTTTTCATCTCTTTTCTTTTCTCAATATCAATTGGTCTTCATTAAATTCTCAATCACTCTCACTCAACCTCACACAATTAGTTCAGGCTTTAAACCAGATGAGGCCGTAAAATATTTTATGACTTAAGAAACTAGCTTCATTATCTCATGTTGCACATTGTTTCGAGTTAGACTGTGAAGAATAACCTTAAAAAAGTATATTTAACAACGGGCATGTTTTCCAGATCTATATAAACTATAAGCAACATACTACTTTGACTTCCCTTAATTCCTATTAAATTATTATAGCATTGCAGTGATAAAAAATAATGAAATTTCAGAAAACGAAACAGATAATGAAATAGATAGCGAAATAGATGAATCAAATGACTGAAGAAGATATAAAAATAATAACAAAGGAAGAATATTTAAATGATGAAGGAACGGAACAAAAAATAATATTTGACAGTAATATATTTGATGAAATAAAAGGAAAAGAATTAGATTTAAGTGTAGAAAAAATATTTAAAATACCAACAATAAAAAATATTTTTACTAGGAAAAAAGATGAATATTATGTAGTATGTCAAAAAAAACATGTAGTAGACTGCAGATATGCAAAAGGAAAAGCTAGTATACCACTGGTAACAAAAAGAATAATTAATAAAGAAGAATTTATAATAGATGAAAAAATATATGAAAACTACGAAGGATCAAAAATAAAAATAGTATTTTCTAATCTAGGACGAAGATATAAGAAAATAGGTGAACATTTATATCTAATGTTAGAAAAAGAAGAATTAAAATTAGAAGATAAATTAACAGCAATGGTAAGAATAGAAAAAGAAAATGAAGAGATAGATAGGAAAAAGGAAATAGAAAAAATAAAACAACAAACTACGGAAGAAATACGAAAAATAGAAGAAACCAAAAATAGTAGAATTGCTGAATTAGAAAAAGAATTACAAATGTTAAAAGAACTGTATGAACAAAGACAAAAAGAAAAAGAAGAAAAAGATAGAGAACAGAAATTACTAAATGAGATAAATCAATTTAAGGAAAAATTAGAAATAAAAAACGAAGAATTAGAAATAAATAATATAGATATTGAAGAGACAGATAATTATGAGTCCGAAGATAGTGAAACATACACAGAAATATTAACAAATACAAAAAATTTAGAAATCAATGAAGAACAAAAAATTAATGAGGAAAACTTAGAAAATACCCAAACAGAAATAAATACTCTTGATAAAAAAGAAAATGAAAATATAATCCCTAAAACAACAGAAATAAGAAAACCTATATATTATAAGAATAAGTTTAAAAAATATAATGAATATGATAAATGGATACCAAAACAAATAGTGAATAAAAATTATAACTTTTTAGATCTAGACTGTGTAATAGATACAAAAAAAACAATACAATTATGGATAGGATATATGACAAAAAAATTATTAGATAATAATATAAATATAACAGATGCACCGGAATATATAGAAAAAACACTAATAGGATCAGTAAAACTATGGTTTGCAAATCTAACCGAAAATAGCAAAAAAGTATTAAGAACTAATAAACCTATAGAAGGAACATCATCGACAACAACTAAACTAACACCTATAGAATTATTAAAAAAATATGAAACATCTATAAAAGACGAATTTGGAAGTACGACACAATAGAAGAAGAACAAAATGAAGAAAGAGATATGAATAGAAATTTAATGTTAAAATTAGCAATATGTAATATGTGTTATATAGACGAATATACTTGCGCATTTAAAGAATATTATTACAAAGGAGCATATAGTATAGAAGAAAGTAAAGAAATAAGAAAATTATATTTTAATAAATTACCCGAGCCATTTAGTTCGAAAATAATAAAAAGTTGGGAAGAAGCAAAAATAGTAGATACATTAGGAGCAAGAATAAAATATTTACAACAATGGTATAGAAACTTATGTGAAAAATATAGAGAAGAATTAAAAATGGAAAAAACATTAATAAGGAATTTAGCTTGTTGCAAAAATAAAATAGCACCCCAATTTGGATGCGAAGAAAGATATTATAAGAAAAGAAAAAGACATAAGAAATATAAGAAATATAAAAAATCAAAATATAAATATAAGAAACCAAGAAAAAGATATTATGTAAAAAATTATAAACATAAAAGACCATATAGAAAGAAGAAATCTATAAAAGAATGTACTTGTTATAATTGTGGAAAGTTAGGACATTTAGCTAGAGATTGTAAATTACCTAAAAACCCAAAAAATAAACAAATATCAGAAATAAAAATAGATAATACCGAATATATGCAGATAGATTATATAAATTATGAATTAGAAAGTGAAGATAGTATATATGAAATTTCAAAAAACGAAACAGATAATGAAATAGATAGCGAAATAGATGAATCAAATGACTGAAGAAGATATAAAAATAATAACAAAGGAAGAATATTTAAATGATGAAGGAACGGAGCAAAAAATAATATTTGACAGTAATATATTTGATGAAATAAAAGGAAAAGAATTAGATTTAAGTGTAGAAAAAATATTTAAAATACCAACAATAAAAAATATTTTTACTAGGAAAAAAGATGAATATTATGTAGTATGTCAAAAAGAACATGTAATAGACTGCAGATATGCAAAAGGAAAAGCTAGTATACCACTGGTAACAAAAAGAATAATTAATAAAGAAATAAATGATATAAAAAGTAAAGGAGATCCAATAAAATATGTACAGCTTGGAGGTACAAAAATATTAATAAAAGCATGTTTTAGAGAAGGAATAGATACACCAATAGAATTATATCTAGCAGACGATAGAATTATAAAACCTATAGAAAAAAGCATAATAACTGCCGTAAAAGGAAATCTAATATACCAAAAATTTAAATTTATAATAAGTGCAAATTATTCAGTAGTAGTAACAGATAGGAATATAGATAAATCACTAGTATTATATTGGAAAATATCAGGAATAGAGTTAACCCCAGGAAGTAAAATATTTACAGCAAGATGTAAAAATCTATATGTATTAACAACAAAACATAAAATAACAGGAAAAAATAAGATTAACAAAATACAAATAGAAAGCCCATTCGAACAAATAGTAAAAACAATAGATTATAATGATTATACCTATAGAGACATAGATACAGAAGAAAATTTAGAAATAGTAAATGATAGAATAAGTACAACGAAAAGAATAGCTAATGAAAAGCCAGAATCATCAAGCTCATCAAAAAGAACAAGTTATGAAACAAATTCAATAAGTAATTTAAACCAATATTACATAACGGGAAAAATAAATGAAAAAGAATATTTAATACTTTTGAATACAGGACAAGAAGAAAATCATATAGCAAAATATCTAGTAAAAAATGAAGAAATAAAAACTGACAATGATATATGCCCAGATCTACCAAGAAGTTTAATAAATAATAAAAATATAGCAGAAAAAGAAATAATATTAGGAGTTAGAAAAATAAAAATAGAATTTGAAGTAAAGGAAGAAATGCAAAAAGCAGATATAATATTAGGAATAAAATTGTTAGAACAAGTAAAACCATATAATATAGAACATACACAATTAACCTTAACATACAACAAAGAAAAGTTATTCCTAAAAAGTGCCTTAACATGAAATGAAGATATATGTATTAATGAAGATAGTAGTAGAAGGATATTACAGTAGATATTATACGCCTATGATAGATACAGGACCAGAAGCTAATTTATGTAGATATAATTGCTTACCAGAAAACAAATGGGATAAACTAAAAACACCAATAATAGTTAAAGGATTTAATAATGAAGGAAGCTTAATTACTTATAAAGCTAGGAATGTAAAAATACAAGTATGGGATAAGATATTAACAATAGAAGAAATTTATAATTATGAATTAACATCAAAAGATATACTTTTAGGAATGCCATTTTTAGATAAATTATACCCACATATAATAACCAAAACAGACTGGTGGTTTACAACACCATGCAAACAAAAAGTAAGAGCAAAAAGAGTTAATAATAAAATAAGATAGAAAACCGATTGGATAAAAGGAAGTGAAAAAATTACACAAAAGTTAGAAAATATAAAAAATACTGAAGATAAAGTAGAACTAGTAGTATTTTCGATAAATAAAACAGAAATAACTATATTTTCAATAAATAAAATAGAAATAATTCAGAAAAAATTAGAACAATTATATAGTGAAGATCCATTAAAAGGATGGGAAAAACACAAAACTACTATAAAAATTGAATTAATAGATAAGAATAGCATAATAACACAAAAACCATTAACATATAATTTTGATGATTTAAAAGAATTTAAAATGCACATAGATGAATTATTAGAAAAACAATATATACAAAAAAGTAATAGTAAACATAATAGTCCAGCATTTATAGTAAATAAACATAGTGAACAAAAAAGAGGAAAAAGTAGGATGGTTATTGACTATAGAAATTTAAACGCAAAAACTATAACATATAATTATCCGATACCAAATAAGATATTAAAAATAAGACAAATCCAAGGATATAATTATTTCAGCAAATTTGACTGTAAATCAGGATTTTACCACCTAAAGCTAGAAGAAGAATCTAGAGAATTAACCGCATTTACGGTACCACAAGGATTTTATGAATGGAACGTGTTACCATTTGGATATAAAAATGCACCAGGTAGACATCAACATTTTATGGATAATTATTTTAAACAATTATCTAATTGTATAGTATACATAGATGATATATTATTATACACCAAAACCAAAAAAGAACATTCAAAATTATTAGAACAGTTCACAGATATAATAGAAAAATCAGGAATAAGTCTAAGCAAAAAGAAAGCTGAAATTATGAAAAACCAGATAGAATTTTTAGGAATACAAATAGATAAAAGTGGAGTAAAAATGCAACAACATATAGTACAAAAAATAATAAATTCGAAAGAAGAATTAGATACAAAAAAGAAATTACAATCATTTTTAGGATTAGTAAACCAAGTAAGAGAATATATTCCAAAATTAGCAGAAAACTTAAAACCACTACAGAAAAAATTAAAAAAGGATATAGAATATAACTATGATGAAAAAGATAAAAAACAAGTTCAAAAAATAAAATCACTTTGTAGAGAATTACCAAAATTGCAATTTCCAGATGAAAATAGAAAATTTATATATATAGTAGAAGCAGATGCAAGTGAATATAGTTATGGAGGAGTATTTAAATATCGATATGAAGCAGAAAAAATAGAACACCATTGTAGATACTACTCAGGTACGTTCAACGAGACAGAAATAAAATGGGAAATAAATAGGAAAGAATTATGTTCATTATATAAATGTTTATTAGCATTTGAGCCATATATTGTATATAACAAATTTATTGTACGAACAGATAATACACAGGTACGCTGGTGGTTAACAAAGAAAATACAAAATTCAGTTACAACAAAAGAGATCCGAAGACTAGTTTTAAATATATTAAATTTCACATTTACAATTGAAGTGATCAGTACTAACAAAAATGTTATTGCAGATTACATATCAAGACAAAGCTACACAGACTGAACTAGTAGAGGAAGATACTCTAGAAAAAATACTTAATACCCTAACTACGCTTTCAATGAAAGTGGACAGTATGGGTAATGAGATAGAAAAGCTAAAGACTAATGAAGATAAACTGAAGTCTATAGCTACAAATCAGCTAACTCAGCAGTGTGCAGAGCTATGTCGATCGGAAGACATTAAAAATCCAGAGCTAGAAGGAGACGTTGGGACACTCCATAAAACCCATAACATTTATCAATCTACTTCTGCAGGTACAAGCAAAGGAGTTAATAAACCAAGATACCAGAATGTAAATATGAACAAAATATTTGAAAAACCATTTACCCCAAAAACACAAAAAGACCATTTATTCATACCCCCACAAGTTAACACATACCGAGATAGCCTAAACCAAGACAAAAAAGTATACAACTACACCGCCCAGAAATACATAGAAAATATATACAGAGTACAAACCTTTCTAAACCATAACCCCAGAGCTACAGACATCAAAGAACCAAATACCAATTATATAACCCAAAAACTACAAGGATACAATAAATTAATCGCACTACCCAAAACTAACCCAAGCCTAGTTAAAACCTGTTTTGACTACGGACTACTAAATACCATATATACCCAAGACGGAGAAGAGCTAACAGCTATGGAGGAATTATACAAGATATTCACTACCTATAAAAGAATAACAAAAGGAAATTTATTTTATATAAAGTGTTATACTGCACCAGCAGAGATATTATATGATGAAATAAAACCAGTTATACAAGTTGTAAAGATAGGACTAACAAGAGATATGATTATACCGGAAGATATTACGCAACAACCAGAGATACCTAGAATCAAGATACCAGATTTTTATGCAAATAAAAGACTTATTGGACTAGCTACGATCATTCAAGAACTAGCAAATAACTATGCTAACGGAAACCTAATATGGAGCTACTATTCAAGAGATCATCAAATGATATATTCAAATTCAAAAGAGCTACGACAAGAAGATATGGAAGACGTAAAACAATGGATAATGACGCTACTTAACTCAGAAAAACAATCTACCGCAAGAGCGATAAAAAAAAGATTTATTTCAGACGGACTGTTAACAAGATATTGTAAAATAATTGGACATAAATATCCAGACCACCAATGTTCGAGGTGCAATGGAGAAGATAATATTATTCCAGAGGTACATCTAGAATAAAGAAAACAAAATGCCAGCTGGAGAAAAAATTGATTTAGAGTCCTTTTTTTTGGATGAAAATTATGTATAAGAATGGACAAAAATAAAATAGATTGTCACTTGAACTATTTTAAAATCACTTAACCACTTGACTAATGAGTTGATGAAAAATAGGTAACAAGAAAAAATAAATATAACATGTCAAAAGCTACTATTGTTGCCACCTGCACACAAACAAATAACTTCACTTATATTTTTTATGCCTCGAATACTATTCATCTTTCAAAATATGTATCAATACACACACATCCATAATCTTTCTACATTCTTTTAAATATCTACTTTATAGAATTTCAACCCTAATTCAATTTTTGATTCACCATTTTACACAATAGAAATATTTGGATAACAAAATATACAATATAATTCATGATAAAAACCTCACATAATTAATTAATGATCGCACATACTAAATAATGCATGAAGGTATTTAGATAATTTTATTCATGCTTTGTACATATTAAAAACTTATAAAATAATAATATTAAATTGAATAAAAACCTGTATGACAAGCCAAATCGAGTATAGAAGCTAGAACGCCATCACCAAAAACTCAAATGGAGACCCTAAACTCTTTTCCTTTTTTGCTTTGATTTTTGATTTTTCTCCAAATGTTCTTGTCCCTTTTTTTCCTATCCTCTTCTCTTCTCCTTATTTCTTCTACGTTTTCTTTATTTTCTTCTCCAGAGTTTCTACATATTCTATCCTTTTGTCTTTCTCACTCTCATCCATTCTCTCCCCTTTTTTTAATTGTTTTTTTCCTTCTATTTGTGTCCGTGTGTGTTCCTCCTTTTTTCCTTTTTCACTTTTTGTTGTCTTCTATTTCCTCTGTACTCTCTTTTTGTTTACTAATTCTCTGTCCGTGTATCTGTTCCTCTATTCCTTCTACGTTTTGTAGGTGTATATATAGAGTATTGTGTGTGCAGCTGAGGACGTTGGAGTTGAGTTTGTCGTGGCGAGAAGTTGAGAGGAAAAAGTGGAGTGTGCAGATGGGGGAGTTGGGGTGGTTTTATTTCTCTTATCTTATCTTTTTTCTTAAAAAAATATAATAATAATAAAAGAAATTAACAGTAATAGAAATATTGATTAATTGATTTTCATACTAAGAAAATATAGGAAAAAGTTATAACTATCCTAAAAATAAAATATAATTGAGAAAAGTAATAAAATTACTATCTTATTTATTAAAATTTAAATTTATTTTTTTATTATTTAAAAATAAGTAAATAAATAATTAAAAATATCCTAAAATGTAACTTTATAGTTTGAACTCTTTTCTACAAATTTTTTCATTGAAACCTACTAAAAATGTAATAAGAGATAAAATAAAGATTGGGTAAAATATAAATATTTAATGCTGAAAAATAGGCTAAAACTCGCGAGGGTAAAAAAATCACGTGTCTACATTTTGCCCCACTTTGTTTGAAATCTCGAAGAGTTTTCATACAAAGAAGTAGATAATGAGATGAGTTTTGACCCTCTGGTTATTTGAAAGAGTAGAATATATATATGCAAAAAAGATGTGATCGAGTCATAGTTTTGGACCGCCTACATATCCCAGGTTGTGAGAGAATCAGGTCATGTGTAGTTCAATAAGGGGAAATGATGAGATGATGAGTTGGAGTTCGAGTTAGGTTTCATCGAGTCTCTTATTCGTGGTTTCTGATTTTTCATCCAACAAAAAAAATTTAAAATGAAGATACAAGTGAAAGATCCTATCTATGCAACTTTTCTGGAATCTTGACTTGAATCTTCATGACTTCTCAAGTGGTGAGACAGTCATTATCTTGATTTTAACTTAATAAATTGTAATATCCCATACTTTTCTTAGCTTACTTCAGCTCATAGTGCATGCATAAGAGACTTAGAACATGAAAATATAGCTAAGTATTGGAGACTTAGTTTTATTTTTGGCCTCTTAACTTTGTTGATTTTTAAAGTGACCTTTTCGACTCCAAGACATAATTTTTTGAGTTGATTCATGTTCAAGGGTGTAAGTACGATGTCTCGGGTAATTTTTGGATTTTTTGGATGAGGTTTGGACCACGTTTGAATTTTCAAAACAGCAGCTCATTGCTATTTTGGTGCGTCGCACTGGATAGTCACCTCACCACATCATGGTGAAGTTCAAATGACAATTGTAAAATTCCAGCAAGTCACCGCAATTGTACCGCTTCGTGGTGGAATCGCGATGACAACCTTGATGCATCGTGGTAAGGGTCAATTTTGGGTTCTAGATATGAATTTTAATTTTCCAAGGGTAGTCTTGTTATTTTTCCCTCACCCAAAATACATCCAAAACACAAAGTTAAAACCCCAAAGGGGCATTATATGCCCAATTATTCATAATTTCTCTCTAAGAAAGTAATTCTCTCTCAAGAACAAACCCTAGCCCCTTTAAGATTCAAGCTCAAGTTTCAAGAAAACCACCAAGAACCTTCACGAATTCTTCAATCAAGGTATGTTAGATGTTCATCCATGGGACATTTTCACCCATGGAGTCCAAGAATCCATTTTTTATATTTTAAATTATGAAATTACATGTCTATAATGATTTATATCCATGAAACTCTTATGAATTTTGATTATACATGATGTTTACTCTTTATTTTTGTTGAAAGCAACCCTTACATGTTTGAAGCATAAAATTTCATTGTTAAATTCCTAAGTCTGGTTTTAGTATTGAAATTATGCTATTTCTGCATGTTTTACTCATTCCCATGCTTAAACTCATGAATTTCAAATTTTTTACAAGAGTTTTAATAGAAAGAGCCCTTACACGTTTTAATGTTGAAGTATGTTTACCTATACCTTGGTAATTTGATTTCAAGTGTTTTCATATGGAATGCATTATAGTATGTTTTAAATATTGTGATTTCCATATCATGTTCATGAGAATTCAGAATAAATCCTCGGTTTATGATCTTGCCATGTGTTCATGCTATCTCATCGTGTTTAAAGATATTCCCATGCTTAAATATATGTCTCCCATGTGTTTGATGAAATGTTAAGTGAATAGTTGTGAACAATGATTTTCTTCCATGGTTTCAAAGCTTTCATGTGTCCCTATTGTTATTGTTATCGAGTCCTGGGGGTTATGAATACCCAAAATTTATCTATTTACTTAGTCTCAGTATTTTCAGAATGGTTTTAGACACATATGAGTATCATCAATTCAGTCAGTTATCATGTTAGCCAAACCTAAATCAGTTCAATAATTTGAGTCAGTTCCTTCTTTTGTTAAACTTAGTTCAGTCCCATAATCAGTGTCATTCAGTTGGGAGTAGGATTCAGCACCAAGCGAACCTAGGGATGGGGGCTCACCCGTCTGTTAGGACTGGGTTCGTAAAAGAAATTCCTAGTTTCAGAACTGCATAGCCAACGTAGGTTATGAGATGTCACCCGCCAGTTAGGATTGATATCAGGGGTCACCTTCCAGATTAGGACCATCTCCACCACCATTATTAGTACCCATGTCATGGTACTATCACCCTCCAACTGGGGTCACAGGTTGGACTCCGATCAGTTCAGTTTGGGGCATGTTGGTTAGACGATACCTCCCACAGTTTTAGTTTTAATATTTAGTCATAACTCAGTTCAGTTTTGTGTGACCATAGCATATAGTTTATCAGTTTATCAGTTATCAGATTTTAGTATTTCAGTTTACAAACTATTCTAGAATTATGTTATATGCTTGGTCATGCATTCTCAAAAATTATAGCATTCACGCATTCATGTCACTTATCCAGTTATCTCGTGCTATTCACTCAGTCAGTTATTATTCATACACATAAGCCCATGCATATCAGCATAATCTCATCTAGCATACCAGTACATTCAAAATACTAATTGCATACTCATTTTTTGCGCTATGATATGTCATATCATAGGTTCGGATGCTCAGGTTCCCGACCGCACTTAGATATTCCAGCACATTAGTAGCATTTGTAGTGGGGAGTCCTTATATTTTGATGTCCGATTATGTTTATTTTAGTACTTTAGTCCAGTAGTCAGTCAGAGTTAGTTGGGGACATGTTCCATCAACTCTACAGTCATTCAGTTAGAGGCTTTCAGACACTTTTCAGACAATTATCTAATTTTCAGTTGATTCTCAATCTTTACGTTGGTACTTTCAGACAGTTGTTTCAAATTTAAGAGTTAAGTAATGTCTTAGTATTATAAAACCTAATGGCATATTTAGTTATTCTGCATATGAGTATCTTTTATTAGCAGTCTCATTCAGTGCTCACAGCAGGTACCAACTCATGGGTTAGCTTGTGGTCACTTGTGACTATGAGCACTGTTTGGCATCCAGGGTGTACTCCCGGGCATTACAGAAATGAGATACTCCTCCATGTTGACTCTTGGTATTAGAGAGGAACTTAAAAATTGATTTATTCTTCAGACTCACTTCTAACTTGAATTTGAAAATCTTTACCTTGTTCTGTAGGAAGGCTCTTGAACTTGCAACTAATAATATTTATCCTTTTCTTCAGGATGGATCCTGAACTTGCAAAAATTGTTACCTTACTCTTTAGGTGAGCTCTTGAACTTGCAACTGATAATCTTTTCCCTATTCTCCAGATGGGCTTTTGAATTTGTAATTTAAAATCCTCACCCTATTCTTCAATTAGGCTCCTGACTAACAATTTAAAATCTTTACCCTATTCTCTAGGAAGAATCTTGACTTGTAATTTCTTCACCCTATTCTTCAGGAGGGCTCCTAACTTGTACTTTTTTCACCCTATTCTTCCAGTAGGCTCCTGAGCTTCAAAACTGAGAATAATTTTAATTCTCCAAACATGTTGCTAAATTCAAAGTAAAAGTGAAATATAAAAGTAAAGTCCCATTATCTAGGAGGGTCCTGAGCTAAAATAAAATATCATTATCCAAGAGGGTCCTGGGCTGAAAATAAAGTCCCATTATCCAGGAGGGTCCTGAGTAGAAAAGTAAAATCTCATTATCCAAGAGGATTCTGAGCAGAAAGTAATGTCCATTATCTAGGAGGGTCTTGAGAAAAAAAGTAAAATCCTATTATCCAAGAGGGTCCTGAACAGAAAGTAAAGTCTCATTATCCAGGAGGTCCTGAGATGAAAATAAAATCTCATTATCCTGACGGGTCCTGAGCAGAAAGTAAAGTCCCATTATTTAGAAGGGTCCTGAGTAGAAAGTAAAATCTCATTATCCAGTAGGGTGCTGAGCAAAAAAGTAAAGTTCCATTATCTAAAAGGGTTATGAGCAGAAAATAAAAAAATCCATTATCCAGGAGGGTCTTGAGCTAAAAATAAAATCTCATTATCCAGGAGGGTCTTGAGCAAAAATTTAAGTCCGATTATCCAGGAGGGTCCTGAGATGAAAAGTAAAATCCCAAACAGCACGAACAAAATTTTTTCCCAGTTTGTACTAGAAAATTTTGTGAGTGTCACCAGATCATAACTTTTTGGAAAGTACAGAAAGGAGGGTGAATCAGACTTTGATAAAAAAATGTATCTCTTGAGAGTACAATTGATGACCAAAATTAGGAAGTGAATCTCCTAAGTGTTAATGTGGAGAACTCTAACTAGAAAGTGCATCTTCGAGGAGTAAAAGTTCACATTAGGAAGTGCGTCACCTAACAATGAAACTTGAATACCCAGACAAGAAAGTGCGTCTCCTAGGGGTAAAATGGAAGAACTCGACTAGAAAGTGTATCTTCTAGGAGTGAAGGTTCAAGTTAGGAAGTGCATCACCTAACATATTAAACTTAAGTTACCCAGACAAGGAAGTACGTCTCCTAGGGGTTAAATGAAATGATTCAAATAGAAAGTGCATATTCTAGAAGTGGAAGTTAAAGTTAGGAAATGCATTACCTAACATATGAATACTGACATACCTAGACAAGGAAGTGCATCTCATAGGGGTTAAATAGAAGGACTCAACTAGAAAGTGCGTCTTCTAGGAGTGAAGGTTCAGGTTAGGAAGTATGACACCTAATGATTGAGACCTGAAATACCCATACAAGGAAGTGCGTCTCCTAGAGGTCAAATGGATGATGAGTTTTTACCATGATTGTGATTATCAAGCCTGCTTAGCAATACCACCTTTTGTGTTTGCATAAGTGGGAAATTGCACTTTTTTTATATTTAGGCTTTGAAGTCCTTGATTTGAAGGTAAAATATGTTTTTATTTCATACAAAGAAAACTTGTTAATTTAAAAACACAGTGGTTGGTTTGTGGCATTTGGCTACTAAGGCGACTTCTCTTGAACTTGTCATACTCAGCTCCATTTCAAATCATTGATAGGTATCGTTGACTTGTCGTACTTTTGACCCTAAATTCTGACTACTGAAACTTTTGACTCAAATCATATTTCTTATGCATGATGCATCTAGGTTTTAATTCTAATGCACCTTTTATATTCCTATGAGTCTAAAAACTGTCATATGACAAGCATTCTTGAGTACCTTACTTTATTTTGAAATATGTTAACTTTGTGCATCAGCCCTTTTTCTTGCTTTGTGCAATTGAGGAAGTTGGTAACAAGTTTTTAAGTTCTTTTTCACTTGTCTTGATGTTATTTTGACTCAAAAATATGAGAAGAAAAAAAAATGATGATAATAATTTTTTATTTGACAACAAAGATACAAAAATAATAAAAAAATATAGAAATAAAATAAAAAGATAATAGATATCCTTTTTTCAAAAACAACAGAAAGAAAAACTTATCTGAGTGTGGTAGCAGGTTCCAGTGATTATGACAGGAATTTTAAATTAAACAACCTGATCTTTTCATCCCAATCAATTATTGACTTTTCAACTTATTGAATTTGAAACCAAGCTGCTCTTGAGCTTTTATCCTCTAGATTTCAGACCTTCTTCAGTTAGTGGTGCCTCAATGGTTTTTTGCCACTGAGCCTCTCTCATTTTTATTTTCTCTCAACTCACTATTGTCTTATGATTCCCATGAGGTTTTTCACCAATAATACTTTCTTATTTTCATAATTTTTGTCACCACTCACTGTCGCCTTATTTTGCCCAGAAGGATTTTCACCAATAAGACTCTCATTTTTATTTTTCTCACATTTTTATATTGATGAAGGAAAGTGGTGCTCAAAATATGAAACATCATATACCCATAACATTCTTAGACTTGACATCCTCAAATATTGATCTGAAGGTCTTTTTTTGTTGTAACTTGGCTTTTAGATAGGGTTAGAAAGAAAGAGCGGCATGGGGCTCAAAATATACATAATATAGCGTGAGACATACAACTTTTGAAATCAACTCATAAAGAAAATAACTTTTGCCCCAGTTTTATTTCATACTGGGTAACTTAAATTTTTACTTGGTTGGGCCGAAACCCAGAGTAGGGCTTCCTACGTATCTTTTCATAGAAAGAATCAAGTCAAACGTAGTTCTAATATCTAGTATTTTTTTTTGCTTGATTTTTTTCTGAATCTAACTTTGACTTTTATTTTTTTTTACTTTTCTCCTTTTTTGAGATTTTTTCCTGACTTTATTTCTATTTCTTGACACTTTTATTTTTCTTTCTATTCTCTTTGATTTTTTTCAAACTATATTTTGATTCCAAAACAGGGTGCGAAAGAAAATAAAACTAAAGCTCAAAAGGGGTAACAAAGGATGAGGCAACATTTGAATAGTAGAATGAAATGACTTCGTCATATCAATCTTTAAAAATGCGAGCCCATAACATGCAGTCTGAGAGTGAAACATGAGATCATACAAATCTTTTTCAATTTTGACCTTGACTAAGATTATGCACGTGTTCCACTTTTTCCATGCTTATGAAACATACAAGTCTACTTGTGTTGTACTTTACTTAGATGGATAACTTATGCCTTTTTGAAGCTTATTTCCTTTTGCTTCTCCTGACAGTGGAGACTATATATTCTCTAATTGATTCCATGCTTAATTTGGACCTTCTAGTTAATGATCAAGTCATTCTTTTATTCGCAAAATGATTGCCTTAATTCATTTAAGTGAGGCTTTAACTCGGTCACCAAACATCTCAACACTTTACTTATTTTCTTACATGTCTTTTTTTTTTCAATTTGAACTTCTTGATTCAATATTTCATGATTTGTTTGGATTTAAGATTTGCTTAAAAAATTCAGCATGCATATCATATCACTAGAAATGACATAAAATGAAAATAAAAGGTAAAAAGGGACACTACATTTTGTCGAAAGAAAAGGTGACAAATTTTCACATAAATGACAAAGAAACAAGACAAGATAGACTCCAAACTACAATCCTGAAATAATTCAGATAACAGAAAGAAAAACAAAATAAACTACTACAAATCCTTCCTTGTAAGGGAATGAGTGACTTCTTAATTGTTGATCTTGACATCTTAGTCAGTTTGTACATCATTATGACTAGAGCTTTCGCAACTGTCAATGTCCTGCACCATAATTGATTTACCTTGAATCATCCTTTCTGTTACTCTTTTCAAAGCATGACAATTTTCAGTCTTGTGAGCCTAAACTTCAGAATGATATGCACATAGTACATTAGGATTAAAATTTCTTTATTTTAGATCGGGAGTGTACCCAAGGATAGGAATGATTATACCCAACTATTTTAATTTTTGAAACTAACTGTTATATGATTCCTCAATTGGTGTGAAACTATCTCTTTATTTTTGTCTCTTTTCATTGTTTGGCTTGAATCAAAAATTGAGTCTAGATGGGCTTTGGTATATTTGTGGAGGTGGATAATGATTCTAAGGGGTTGATGCATGCCATTCCGGTTAGGAAAGGTTCGAGCATATGGATATGCATTATAAATAGGATACCAAGGAGATGGACTAGAATATAATTGATTTTGGGAGGAACATAGTATCATGGATGGTTATATGGGTGTTGAATATAAATTTGGGAGTAAGATTGCATGTATAGGTGATGTGGACCTCTTGAACTTTGTCGCAATCCTGACACAACAATAACCAAATCCTCCTTTCTTTTCTTTTCTGCATAACTTCCAGAGCCATTTTAAATTGTTTGCATTGTTTCTTTCAAAGAAGCTTGGCTTATGATTTTTCCGTACTTAATTCTTTTTTCTACTATCTCTCTGATCTTATTTACCTCAGCAAATGTATTTAAAATAGTAGAAAGCAAATGATAGAAGTAGTCAGGTTCCTGTGCCTGAAGAAAAATATCAATTATTTTGGACTCCTCTATTGATGTCTTAACTCTAGCAGCTTGCTCCCTCCATCTTATAACATATTCTCAAAACTTTTTAGTAGTCTTTTTACTCATGTTGGTAAGTGGAGTAAGATCCGGTACTATATCGATATTATATTGAAATTGATTGAAAAAATTCCAAGCCATGTCATGCTAAATATGTCAATGAGAGATACCTTGATCAATAAACCATTCTAAAGCTATCCCTGTCAGACTCTCTCCAAAGTAAGCCATCAATAATTCTTTTTCCCCCTACTCCTCTTAGTTGATTACAAAACCTTTTCAAATGAGCTAAAGAATCGTCGTGCCCCTCATACTTGTCAAACTTAGGTATTTTGAGCCCTAGAGGCAAATGGACATCGGGGAACATACATAAATCTTCATATGAAAAACACTTTCGCCCTACTAGTCCTTACATATCTCTCATATTTTTCCCTAGACTTCTCACTTTCCTAGCCATCTCTTCTTGTTCCTCATTTTTAACAGTTTTCTCAATCACGATAGGGAAATTGTGATAATGAGCGGGATAATATGAATTTGGTGGTTTGAAAGTCAATTCAGGATGATAGAATTGATCACGATTTAGCTCATCAATAGGTTTTTGTATTGTTAATTGAGGGTCTGTATCAGTTGACACTATAGGAATGAAAAATGGGTTATTTGTGAGAGATGGATTTACAGGGCCATGGTAGAGGTGCCAACAGCACTAAACTTATTAGTACATTGGCCAAATCTAGGTTGGTAAAATGGATCACTAGTTTGGACTTGAGTGGAACTTAGATCATTCGTATTCAAAAGTCCAGAGATTTAGAAAGACGGGCCTTGCCCATTCATCTAAGCTTGATACATTTCTACTATCTATTGTTTCAACAACCTGTTCTCCTTGATTGATGCAAATTCTTGAGGAATTAACTGATTTTGATCTTCTTCGTTGTCAGACTCTATGCCATGTTTGTGAGTTATCTTGTCTTTTTCTTTGGACCTCTATTGCATGGATGAGATGTCAGCTTAACCAAAAACCAACCACCTTAATACTATTTTTACTTTGGTAATACTGAATGGGTCAGAGTTTAATATTTTTAATTTAAAAAAAAAATATCGCCAAACTCGATAAGAATTGCCTACATATCTCATCAAGGTGAGAATCAGGTGTGCGTAGTTCATGAAGACCATAAAACTTATTTTTTTAATTTTTAAAAATTTCAATTTTTTAAAGAAATGATTATAAAATTTGGAGAAAAAGATTCTCTCTTCTGTTTTACTACGCTGCCTAAAGTCTGAAAACAATCAAACGAGCCTTCCAAATAAATGTAAAAGAGCACATAGGATGCACATGTTGGTTATATAAAGAGGGACACTTGTTCTAGATAGATTCGGCTCCTGTGTCGAGCCCCACTAAATAAAAAATGCATGTGATGCAGATAAAGTGGAACCTAATAGAAATAACCATGTCTGAGTTTTAGTTCTACTAAGTTTAACCTGATGGATATATGTGTCTAGACTGACTGTAAAACGAGAGGACAACTCGAGTCGGGCAAGAACAACTTACTGGTAGCAGTGCTTTCCAGCCTTACCATTGGTCCTTCCTATCTTAAATCATGTGTGACTATAGAATCCTTTCGAGGAGCATTGCCGCATCTCTGGTATCTCAAGGCTCGGGAGCGTATACCGCATCTATGAAAATAAAGTATTTTTTAGAAGATTCAGATGGGTATGCGAGAGAAGACAATTTGTATTAAAATTCAAGTAATATCATAGCAGTAAACAGATAGGCAAAGAGCACATTTAGGCAAACAAATACAATATCAGCAATTAAATAAAGTCACATAAGTCAATATTAAAGCTCGAATTCTGATTATCTCCAGCGGAGTCGCCAGAGATGTCACACCCCTTTTTCGCTTAGGGTCGAAGGATTTTTCCAATTTATGTGACAATTTTGAATAGAGATTATATTAATTATAGAGTCGTCATTTGAAATTGAGTTATGGTATTTCAAGTCACCTTATGGAATTCCTAATCAAAAGAAAATAACTCATTGTTATTCCGTGGAAACAGAAGACTGTGTTAGGAATTCTGTTGACCGAGGGGATGGTTTGAGGTACCCCTCGAGTCCCGTGATTCTAGCACGGTCTCTTTAATAGCTTATGTCTGGCTTAAATTAATCTCTTGGATATAGAATATTTGTTAACCCAAAAGTGACTTCTATCCCTCCTTTAATTTATTTTGAATACATTTAAAACAATCTTATTATATTAATGCGTGGCTTAACGACAACAGTACTTTCCGAAAACACCACATGATGTATTTCTCGTGCCTTTGAGGCATTATTGAATCGTCCCCATTTTCCAAGTCTAAGGAAGAACCTATCATGTTTAGAATCTACCCAACTAAATGAAATTGACTTCAAATAGTATGTTAATTTTATTATAACGAATGACCAATAGCAGTGCTTTCCAACTTCATTTTTAATTATCACTTACATATTAAACTTTAATTTTTAGAGTTAAGAACCTAAATCATTCTTTTATGAATTCACTCCCTTAAAATTAGTTTTTCTCTCTTTTCTTTTCCCAATATCAATAGGTCTTCAATAAATTCTCAATCACTCTCACTCATCCTCACACAACTAGTTCGGGCTTTAAACCTATTGAGGCCGTAAAATATTTTATGAATTAAGAAACTAGCATCATTATCTCATGTTGCACATTGTTTCAAGTTAGACTGTTAAGAATAACCTTAAAAAAAGTACATTTAACGACATGCATGTTTTTCAGATATATACAAACTATAAGCAACATACTACTTTGACTTCAATTAATTTCTATTAAATTATTATAGTATCGCGGTGATAAAAAAGAATTTTTGTTTGAACTAAACCCACCATTTTTATTCTCAATTCTCCTATTCCAAATAATATACACTATTATAATATTATTTATATCTAAACTTTCACATTTTAGTGAACTATAAATTAGAGACTGTGACTTTTATATAGTGTCTTATCATCTATTTTAAATTAATTTCTTAAACCAAACAAATGATTTAACAGTGATGAGCATCTAATAGGAACACCATTAAATCCTTATAGAATTAATCTTGAACTGGTGAGAAAAAGGACTGAAAAAATTAATTTAGAGTCCCCTTTTTAGATGAAAATTATGTATAAGAATGGAAACAAATAAATAGGTTGTCACTTGAACGATTTTAAAATCACTTGCCCACTTGACTAATGAATTGATGAAAAATATGTAACAAGAAAAAATGAATATAACATGTAAAAAGCTACTATTGTTGCCATCTGCACACAAACAAATAACTTCACTTACATTTTTTATGCCTCGAATACTATTTATCTTTCAAAATATGTATCAATAGATACACGTCCATAATCTTTCTGCATTCTTTTAAATATCTACTTTATAGAATTTCAACCCTAATTTAATTTTTGATTCACTATTTTACGCAATAGAAATATTTGGATAACAAAATATATAATATAATTCATGATAAAAACCTCACATAATTAATCAATGATCACACATACTAAATAATGCATGAACACATTTAGATAATTTTATTCGTACTTTGTACATATTAAAAACTTATAAAATAATAAGATGGAATTGAATAAGAACCTGTATGACAAATCAAATCAAGTATAGAAGCTAGAATGTCATCACCGAAAACTCAAACGGAGACCCTAAGCACTTTTCCTCTTCTACTTTGATTTTCTATTTTTCTCCAAATATTCTTATCCCTTTTTTGTCCTCTCCTATTCTCCTTACTGCTAATGCTTTTTCTTTATTTTATTCTCCAAAGTTTTTACATATTCTCTCCTTCTGTCTTTCTCACTCTCATCCGTTCTCTCCTCTCTTTTTGACTGTCTTCTTCCTTCAATTTGTGTTTGTGTGTCTGTGTTCCTCCTTTTTTCACCTTTTGTTGTCTTCTGTTTTCTTTGTCCTCTCCTTTTGTTTTCTAATCCTCTGTCCATGTATTTGTTCCTCTCTTCCTTCTACATTGTGTATGTGTATATATAGAGTATTGTGTGTGTGCAGTTAAGGACGTTTGGGAGTTGAGTGTGTCGCAGGGGAGGAGTTGAGAGAAAAAAGAGGAGTGTGCAGATAGGGGAGTTGTGGTGATTTTATTTCTCTTATCTTATCTTTTTTTCTAGAACATAATAATAATAATAATAATAATAATAATAATAATAATAATAATAATAAAAGAAAGTAACAATAACAGAAATATTGATTAATTGATTTTCATAATAAGAAAATATAGGGAAAGTTTATAACTAGCCTAAAAATAAAAGATAATTCAGAAAAATAATAAAATTACTAGCTTATTTATTAAAATTTAAATTAAAAGAAATATATATATTTTAATTTTTTATTATTTCAAAATAAGTAAATAAATAAATAAAACATATCCTAAAATGTAACTTTATACTTTAAACTCTTTTCTGCATTTTTTTTAAAGAAACCTACTAAAATTGAAATAAGAGCTAAAATAAATATTGGACAAAATATAAATATTTAATGCTGAAAAATAGGTTAAAACTCGGAAGGGTCAAAAATCACGTGTCTACACAATATAGGAAGCATGGGGTTAGAAACTGATTTGCTTACCTTAGGGATATCTGATTTTGCTCGGGCAGAGTCCTTTTTGCACCATTCATTTTCTATCAAGATGTAGTCCATGTTGTCAAAAGTTTTGGAGTCATAAATAGCAGAGACTTCCACTGGAGGATATACAGTGAGGTCAATAGAGTAATATAGGAGAATCTAGGTAATCAACAGTCCATTAGACAGGCTGGCAGAGGTATGTGCATCGGTAATACTTTCAAGCATATATTCACGAGACCAATCGACCCAATTTATCTTGAGCTTTTTCTATCTCGGCAGGTTATATTGTTGAAGAAGCCCTTTTGGGGACCAGATTGGTGGCAATAATGTGGGCCATTATGCGATACTTAAAGCAGAGAGACAGGGGATCAAAGCTAGAAGACACTGTGTCCGGGCTGGACAAGGTCTTTTTTGCTTCTTCAAAGCTAACTTCAAAATCATCGGGCCAAGAACCATTCATAAAGGGAATTATTTTGGAGAATTTTTTATCAAAAAACTTTTCAAATAAAAAATCATTGAGTATGATCCTTGTGTCAAGCTCAAGAGTCTCTAATTCGCCTCTATCAGGAGAGAGCCGGAGATTGGCATAGAACATTCGAATAGGATCCTCATAAACTTTAACTCCACATTGACGAAAAACCAGTGATAGGTATTAAAATTTGAAGAATTGATTGACATTAAAATGAGATTCTTTTAATTAAAAGAGATTTACTACTTGATTGGGTACCACAGAGCGACTTTTAAAGGCGGTGAACTTGTCTTTTTACGAGCAGGTCCAAAACTTATGCATGTCCTCTGGAGAAAAAGGATCCAGAGGGTTTGAACGAGGTTTTGTTAATAGAAAAGGTTAGACTAGGGGCAGAATATTTTTTGGTAAAAGTTGACTATCGAGAGTGGGACGAAGATTCATCAGAGGATTCTGAGATGAGGCCATGATTATTGAAGAGAGGGTCTGAAAGAGATTTTAATAGATTTACCATGGAGCGAGTTCTGATCATTAGAGAGAAGTTTTGAACAAGGGTTTTAAAAGGATGGAGATGAAGATGAAGAGATGGATATATAAACAGGAGTGAATTAATTGAGGGAAAGATGACGGAAGGTGAAGTGAATGAGGTGAAAGGACGACAAAAGGGGGTGTTGGAAAGATAAAAAGGTAAAAAGGCTATAAAGGTGGCGTAAAAAGAGAAAGAGTAATGATGACACTTTTTCAAGAAAAAATATTTCAAAATTAAAAAGAGAAACAAATAATAAGGAAATTAAAAATAATTTGTCTAAAAATAAAACTTATGAGTCATTAATGTTAATAATACCAAGTTTTTTTTGAAGGAAACAAAATCTTTCTTCTAACAGGGGTTTAGTAAAAATATCTACCAACCGATTTTTGGAATCAATAAATGTTAAGAAAAAATTGGCATTTTCTACATGATCTCGAATAAAATGATGTTTAATATCAGTGTGCTTATCCCTAGAATGATGCACAATATATTTAGACAAACTAATAGCACTGGCATTATCACACATTATAGGTATAGATTTAAAAGACAAATTAAAATCAAGTAGTTGATGCATAATCCATAAAATTTGAGTACCACAGCTTTCAATGGCTATGTATTCAGCTTCAGTTATTGATAACGCAATTGAAGTTTATTTCTTGCTACGCCACAAAATTAAGGTATCTCCAAGAATTTGGCATATTCCACTACTAGTTTTTCTATCATTCTCATCACCTCCAAAGTCAGCATCTGAATATCTAATTAAGTTAAAATGAGAGGAGCAAGGGTACCATGGCCCAGTATCTTGTGTTCCAATGAGATACTGAATGATTCTTTTGAGGACAATCAGATGAGACTCTTTAGGATCTGACCAAAACCTTGCACACTTGCACACACTGAACATAATATCTGGTGGACTGGAGTTCAAGTAGAGGAGTGATCCAATCATACCCATGTATGTCTTTTTATCAATGTATTTTTCAGATGAGTCTGAATCAAGACTTGTGGAACAACTCATTGGGGCTCCATAGGCCTTTCCTTTTTCCATGCTTAACTTGTTGATAAGTTTCTTTGTGTATTTGGATTGACTAATCAAAGTATCTTTGGGTTTTTTCTTGATTTGTAATCCCAAGAAAAATGTGATCTCTCTCATGAGGCTCATTTCAAATTCTCCTTTCATCAGATTAGCAAATCTCACACAAGGAGATGTTAGGACTACCAAAAATAATACCATCAACATAAATTTGTATAATGAGTAAATTTGAATCAAGATTTTATATGAACAAAGTTGTATCAATTTTTTCTCTTTGGAAATTATTATTTAACAAGAAAGTACTCAACCTCCCATACCAAGCCTTTGTAGCTTGTTTGAGACTGTAGAGTGTTTTTGACAATTTAAAAACATGGAAGGGATAAGAAAGATTTTCAAAATTTAGGGCTTGCTTTACGAAAACTTCTTCTTGAATAAATTCTTGTAAAAAGAGCTTTTAACATTCATTTAATATAGCTTAAAGCATTTGAAGGAAGGAATAGCTAACAAAATGCGAATTGATTCTAACCTTGCTACAAGATCAAAGGTTTCATCATAATCAATACCTTCTTGTTGGGAGTAACCTTGATTTACAAGACTGGCTTTGTTTCTGATAACCTTACCTTCTTCATTAAATTTGTTTCTGTAGACCCATATGGTTCCAATTACTGAGCAGTTCTTGGATTTCTCAACTAGAGTCCAAACTTGATTTCGTTCAAACTGGTCCAATTTTTCCTCCATGGAATCGATCCACGATTCATCTTTGAGGGACTCATTAGTCTTCTTAGGTTTGATTTGAGACACAAGTGAAATAGATGCTTGCTTTCTGAATGAGGCTCTTGTTTGCATCCTATCATCTGGATTTTCAATGATAAAATCATTTGGATAGCTAGCATTGTTTTTCCATTCTTTTGGAACACTTGTTTTGGCTGTTTCAACTTTGAGAGTCTACTCCTAAAGGGTTGTAGTCGACTCATCTTTTGATAGTGCTGGAGTTGTACTAGCATTGGCTCCAGATTATAGATCATTTACCTATTCTTCATTAATACTTAAACTCATAGAAAGGTGATTAGTTTCATCAAATACGATATATACAGATTTTTCAACACATAACGTTCTTTTATTATAAGCTCTTTAGGCACAACTGGTGAGAGAGTACCCAAGAAAAATACCCTTGTCGCTTTGTGGATTAAATTTTTCCAAGTTATTCTTACCATTATTATGGATGAAGCATTTGCATCCAAAAGGATGAAAGTAGCTAATATTTGTCTTATTCCCTCTCAACAACTTATAAGGAGTCTTCTTTAGAATAGGTACTATGAGTATCTATTGATAATGTGATAGGTTGTGCTTACTATTTCTGCCCAAAAGTGATTTAGAAAGTTGTGTTCTAGTAGCATGGTTCTTGTAGTTTCCTGAAGAGATCAATTTTTTTTGCTCCACCATACTATTTTATTGAGGAGAGCGAGGTGATGAGAAGTTTTGAGAGTATCCGTTCTGAGCACAGTATTCCTCAAAAACTTTATTTTCTAATTCTCCTCCATTATCACTGTGAACATAGGTGATGAAGTGTCCTGCTTCCCTTTGTACTTTCCTACAAAAGATCTCAAAGTTCATGAAAGCCTTATGTTTATGCGCGAGAAACATTACCCTGGTAAAATCAGAATAATCATTAACAATTATGAAAACTTATCTTTTCCCACCAATACTTTCAGTCTTAGTGGGTCCAAACAAATCCATGTAGATTGTTTGAAGGGTTTGGTAGTTGAAAAAATGTCTTTGACTTTGAATAATGTTCGAGTCTGTTTACCTAATTGGCAGGCAATGTGATCCTTCTCAAACTTGAGTTTTGGCAGACCTTTCACCTGTTCCAGTTTAGAGAATTTCTCAATGATATGCATACTAGCATGCCTAAGAATTTTACGCCATAACAAGTGTTATTGGTTTGCATAGTGAGGCAAGTAAGGGTAGCAAAATCAGGACTATTTAAAACATAAATATTATCAGTAAGTTTATCGATAAGAGAAATATCTCTTTATCACATTTGTTGGAGCAACTTTCAGCTTTGAAGGAGACTCCAAATCCTGCCCCACACAGCTGACTGATACTAGTAGGTTGTGTTTGAGTCTGTCTATGAGATACACTTCAATAAGTTGGCATGAGGAGTTAAGCTTTATTGAGCCGACTTCGATGACGTCGCCTTTAGCATTATCACCGAATCTGTCTGCTCCTCTTTTTATTTTCTTCAGAGAACAAAAGTTTTCTTTCTTTTTGATGATATGTTTAGAACACTCTCTATTGATGACCTACATTCCTTTTTTATAGCTTTTGCAGATGTGTTCCTGCAAAGTAAGAAAAATAATTTTGATTAGGTACCCAAGTGGTCTTGGGTCCTTGGGGGTTAGAGGTACTTACTTTAGGCCTCCAAACCCATACACCTTTATACATTTGCCTAAAACTGTGTGATTTGTGCCCTTTCTGTCCATAGGCATAGCAGACAGGTCTTTGAAAGGAGAAAGAGGTTTTGGATGATTTAAACAATCTTGATGAGGAACTTGAGTTTGTTTTAAAAGAGTTTGATCTTACGAAACTGTGGATTGGTGATTTTCTAATGCTATTTAATTACATTTTTGCATCATCAAGCTGTTCTTGAAGTAAGTCAATTTTAATTTGACATGCTTCAATTTTAACTTGACAATTTCTTCGTTCCCCTTCAAGTTTCCATTTTAGTTGTGCTCTCTAGTTTCTCTTTTCTTTAGCAAGTTTATTGTATTCATCAATAACTTTTTGAAGATGATCGGTTATCATATTTAAATTTGATTCAAGGATATTACAGTTATGACAGTTGGGTGGTCTTACCTCACTCGATTCACCTTTTTCTATAAAACACATGTTTTCCGCTTCAATTTCTTCCTTGATCCCCAAAGTTTTTGTTTCTTTTGGATGATCTTCTTTTCAATCCTTGACAGTTTTATTTAAAATGACATGGCCTTCTACAGTAACAGTAGTGACATTATTTCTTGTTGATTCATTTCTTTTAGCTCCTTGGGGTCTCTACTGTCTCTATTTTAAGATCTTTCTTACTCCACGGTTTTTGAGAGCCATTACTTCTTTATTGGCTTCTTCCAAGAGATCTTCTTCTTTAGTTGATATAGCATTGAAGTCTACAGGTTTCTTCTTTTCCTCTTTGTTGTACCTGTTAATATAATTTCATTCATAGGTAATAAGATTACCTTATAGTTCGTCATATGTCATGTTGTGAAGATCTTTGTCTTTTAGTAAGGCTATTTTGGTTTCCTATACTTTAGGGAGGCTCCTGAAAAGCTTCTGAACTTGCAGGCTGTGTTGATAGATCATCCCTGGTGATTTCAGCTCACATATAACTTTTTGCTGATTCTGGCAAACATTGATTTAACATTTTCATTTTCTTCCATTTTGAACAACTCGTATTAACTGACCAAAGAATATTTTTTTTGATTTCTTTGACGTTAAGTAAATAGGTGCTTTAAAATAAGAACATGAAGATTTATCCTAGTTTGGAACACCAATGTGGTGCCTACTTCTGGTCCCCTTGGGTTTCAAAGTTTCCTTAGATCTTTTCAAAGTAGAGTCTGAGTATAATGATGGTGAACAAGTTGTAAAAACTTATTTTGTTTTTTTCAGATCTTGTGACACATCCTCATTCGGGATAACAAATTTGAATCGATCTTATTCTTGTGCAACTATTGTAAAATATGATGTACAAAGCTTTGTGAGACTAAGATTGAGACACACTATGATTCTCCTTTGAATTTACGTAAGTGCTTTGATCTATAGTATTCTCTTTTATAATCTTTAGCTGCTTTAAATTCTATTCTTCATAAAGAAACCCAAGATATTTCTTCTCAATCAAGGATTTGAATTGATTCCTTGATTGAGGGATGTCATTGTAAAGTATATCCATACTTGGTGCAGCCTTAGGAAGTGTACATGTCCATATCAGATATGTTTATGTAGAGGCTGTGGTATTCTTTCCCTTTGCTTTTGTTTTTATTGATTTGTTTACCATAAATATGGGAAGTCAATGATCTCCATGATTGATACTCTTCCAATCATGGTGCCGACTTTCTTGTGAGTGAATCCTTGCTTCCTTTCTCGGATATTCTGATTGATTCGTTAGGGATTTTTTATTTTCTGTTTCTCAGTATATCTTGCAAGATATTTGTTTATTAGTTTGTCCTTATTAAAACATATAGTGAGAGGGGTTAACAATCTCTGCCTTTTTGCTAATGACAAATAATAAACATCAGTAAACTTCCCTGTTGTTTGGTTGACTTGATCTCCCTGACTTGCAAGCACCTCTGATGTTCCTGCCTTCCTTGAGCATTAGTTGACTCTTATACTTTGAAAGTCGGCTTGCTCCCCCTAACTTGCAAGCACCTCTGATGTTCTTCTTTCTTTGAGTATCAGTTGAATTTTATTCTTTGGTAGTCGACTTGCTCCCCCTGAGCTGCAAACACCTCTGATTTTCTTGTTTTCTCCATTATTTCGCATATTAAAAATGAACAACACAATAGATAGGCAAAAAGAGGTAGCAGATATATAGCAGTTAAACAGGCAAATGAATTTCCAAAGAACTAAACAAAAAGTAAAAAATGCAGCAGACAATGTGGAAAAATTATTTTACAACCCCAAAAAAGGGACAAGACCCTCTTTTGAATACAGTCATCATTTAACGCTTGGACAGGAAGTACGTTAGGGTATTGTGCTTGTTATGGCAGAATCGTTCATATGACTTTTCAATATTTTTAGAGAAGGAGGGGTAGGATTTTTGGAAGGATATTGCAAGGTCATCATTTGAGGAGTTGACGTTAGTATTGATGGATTCTATGCGACTAAACACTCTGGTGAATAGCTTGACTCCTTCTTGCTTGAATCCATTAATGTTTAGACGTACCTTGCTTATATCAATGCTCTTACTCTTTCCAACATCCAGCAACTTGGAATTTGACTCCTGAAGCATCATCACTCCTTCCTCAATAGTTTTTAGGCGATTCTTAAGCTCCTCAAAATCTTTCAACATAGGAAGCATGGGGTTAGAAACTGACTTGCTTACCTTAGGGAGATCTGATTTTGCTCGGGCAGAGTCTGTTTTGCGCCATTCATTTTCTACCAAAACTTAGCCCATGCTGTAAAAAATGTTGGAGTCATAAGTAGCAGAGACTTCCACCTAACGATATGTAGAGAGATCAATAGAGTAATATAGAAGAATCATGGTAATCAACAGTCCATAAGGTAGGCTAGCAGAGGCATGAACATCGACAACACTCTCAAGCATATATTCACAAAACTAATGGGCGTAATTTATCTTGAGCTTTTTCACTATGCAATATGAGACAAACGTATCTCGGCAGGTTATGTTGCTAATGGAGCCCTTTCTGGGGACCAGTGTGGTGGCGATAATGTGGGCCATTATCACTACCAAAAAATATTAAATTTCTGATGGCTAATGTAGTCGAAATGTGGTCGGAAAATAAAGTAGTTCTGACTACTTTCCGACTACTTGATGGTAGTCGGAATATAGCTTGTCAGAAAAATATTTCCGACTAAGTAGTTGGAAATTTTCGACTACTTTAGTCGGAAATGTAGTAGGATATTTAATAAATATTTATTTAATAATTATAAATATTCTGACTACTGTAGTCGAAAATTTAATAAAGAATTATTTAATAATTTTAATTATTCTGACTACTATGGTTGAAAATTTAATAAATAAATATTTAATAATTATAATTATTTTGACTACTGTGGTAAAAAACTTAATAAATAATTATTTAATAATGTAACTATTCTAACTACTGTAGTCGAAAATATAATAAATAAATATTTAATAATTATAATTATTTCGACTACTGTGGTCGAAAATTTAATAAATAATTATTTTATAATGTAATTGTTCCGACTACTGTAATTGAAAATTTAATAAATAAATATTTAATAATTATAATTATTTCAACTAATGTAGTCGAAAATTTTATAAATAATTATTTAATAAATTTAATTATTCCTACCATTGTAGTCGAAAAATTAATATATAACTATTTAATAATTATTATTATTTAATAAATAATTAAATAATTATTATGTTGCATTAGCTTACATTGCTTTCGGATTATAACAACATAACTAATGTATTTTTTCACAATTGGATCGAACATGACAAAAATTTATAAATACAAACACTTTAAACCATTCAAAACAAATATCAAATCAAATAGTTTAAACATCTAAATGTCACAACATAAAATAAGAACAATAACTACAATCTAATTATCATCAGATTCATTATCTTCCTCGTCTTGAAATACTTGCGGCATGTGCTTCTTAACCAACTCCTCCAATTTATCAAATTTAGCAAACTTAGCGTCGTTAGCTGCACATTTCTGCGTCAATTCCATAATTTGCTTTTTCATCGCTTCCATTTCTTCCATAGTTTGTAAAGTAGAAGAGGAACTGGGAAACAAAGAAGGACTACTCGAGGATTGGAGAACCCCTTTCCCATAGGTTCTACCTTTCTTTGGACCACCTACCACAGTTGTCCACATATTATTCAGCTCTTCAGGTGATGGTTGGACCATGGTACCATCCTCTGAAGTAGGTTGGGTTTGACTCCATTCTTCTATGCTTTTGTGAAATTCTTCCTGAAAGAAAAATTATTTGTCAGTATGTAAACAAGCTAAGTTAAGTAATAATAAAATAATGTATGTAAAAGTTATTATCTTACATATGCATTCTTAGTACACGGTTCGACCCAATCTCCTCTTGTACCGTCCTTGTTTTTCTTCCTATGCGTATCTTAGTAGACATCAATAAAAGGGTGCTTTTTTCCCCCATTTTTATATTCCTACAAAATTTTATAAAAAGAAATAATGCAAGTATGAAGACAAGTCCGGGCAGCATAGACCAAAACATCTTAAGACTAATAATAGATCATGGAGTCCATGTTTTAAAAGTACTCAAATCCAACAGAACTAGACCTCCTAAGATTAACTCTTATCCTAAACCCCATATGAAGCAGACATATTTCCAAATATATAAAATAAGTAAACCACTGCCAGTGAGTTTAAATTTCAACCAAAATCTGTGAAAACTAATCAATTGATATGCAGAGGTCAAATTCTATTTTCAGTAAGGATCTTGATAGGTATGAACACCTTTTATTAGTAGTAACTCCTAAAGTATTCAATCACAGGTCTCCTAAGCTTGATTTTACACATTCAGGGTCATTATAGTAGTAACTCCTATAGTAACTCCTATTGTTTTTAGTAAGGATCTTCAAATCATCATACCATCTAAAAGATTTGAATGTGGGTTCTGGAGATGCTTCTGTTGTTCTGCTATAAAGAAAGTATAAGCCGGGTGTTTCTGTCTCATGGTCGTCCTAGTTTTAAATATACATGATGTACCATTAGTTTCTGCGATGTGTTGTATTCAAGGTGTTTGTACATTATTGTACTGATTACTGTATATATATGGGCGGACAAGTCCTCAATTGTTGATGAAACTGTGAGATACATCAAAATACTGAAGAGCACTGTTGACAATCTTAAAGAACAAAAGCTAGAAAGGATTCAACGTGGCATAGCTAGGCTGTCTACAATGAACAATCCCGTTATGACTCCACAGAAGTTACGTGTTGACACTAGCTGGGAATAAGTTTTGGCTGATAAATGATCTGCTAGTAACTTAGCTGCTATAACCCCAAAGTTCAACAACAATGTGAATGTCATTCCCCTTTTGAACACTAATGTTCCAACTGATTTTGTGACATGGAGTTCGGATAATGTTGTGCTAAATATTTGTGGAGAAGAGGCAAATATTAGTGTATGTTGTCCTAAGAAGCCTGGGCTTTTTACGTTCATTTTTCATGTTCTGGAGAAAAATAAGATTGACATTGTGCATGCTGACATTTCATCTAATCAATTCAGAAATCTGTTCATGATCCAAACCTATGTAAGTCCTTTCTACTTTATTATTTTTTTTTATCAGGAAATTATCTTCTTTAATGTGAAATTATTGTTCTTTCCCTTTTCCTGACTCTTGCATAGCGGGAGTTTTAATGCACAAAAATGTATCAGTGGATGCTAAAACTATCAATGAATCTCTAAGGGTTCCAAACCCATCCAATATAGCTTTGGAAGCTAAAATTAACAAGACAGACATGAAAAAGGTAGTAATGACTTTGGTCACTAAACAAAAGAAACTATTGACCCCTTTAATCACGCCAGAGAGTTATGCACCCTTCCCATAAAGACTAATTCTCTTCTTACTTTTTAAAACAATTAGGCAGTACGATACAAGATCAAGTTAACAACAAAATAAACAAGTAACAACAACAGCAACAAGATGTCAACAATGCTAGTGAATCGAAATAGGCCACACATAGCTTACTAGGCTTCAATATGAACAACAACAAATGCAACAAGATGTCAAAAATTCTAGTGAATCGAGATAGGCCACACACGGCTTCACTAGACTTCAAGATGAACAACAACAAGAGCAACAAGATGTCAACAATACTAGTGAATCGAAATAGGCCACACGCGACTCCACTAGACTTCAAGATGAACAACAAAAAGGAGATAACAACAATAGTGAATTAAAAGAGCCCAACACGGCTTCACTATGTCACGATTTAGAACATTTAACTAAACTGAATAAATAAAAAATTTAAGGTAATATTACCAGTCTTCGTCAGTGGGTAGCGAAACTCATCGAACCTCCAGTGTGCAACGAGCTACCAGTTTGAGACGCTCTATTTTCCTTTGATTGTTCCCTCCTTGCCCTATATTTAGGAGTATCCCATTTTCCAAGAACTGAACCCATACATTAGCATTCAGTCAACCAAGTTTTTCCAAGTTTCTCCAGGCCTCATACAAGTGTTCTTTGATCCGTTGAGTTGCTTTCAACTTGAAAATGCGTTGGATTTCATTATCATGACAAGAATTCCATACACACTTTGTCTGCAAAATAGTTTAAGATAAAGTCATGAAATGAGTTGATGGATACAAAGGTAAATTCATCATTGATAGCATACTGAAATGGTAAATTCTTTGATTTTGATTATACCACAAACTGATTCCACATAAACACTCTGATGTAGAGTCGAATCTCGTTCCAACTACCCCACAGCTCTATGTAAAATGGTTTAATTGCTTCTATAACCATATGTCCGCCGCTATATGTGGGAATGAACGTGCAATAAAATTATATTAAATTATCTTAGCTTTTGAAAATTGTAAAAATTACAAAAAACATAAGATTTACTTACCCATTACCATCAGGGGCGATAATTAGCCTCCCGTTGCCGTCATATTCTACTGTCTCTTTAAATTTTAGAATCTGAGAAGCAGCTATTGTAGCATTAGACTCTGTAGCACTATCGATGAAAGGTGATGTTGATGTGCTGGGACCTCTAATTCTCAATCCAGAAAGGCTAGGTGTGAATGATGTTAAAGGTATAAATGCAGAGATACTATATAGACTATTATGGAGAGAAGAAGACTGAAACTGGTGGGGTGGCGGGGGCATAAAAAATGCATTTGGTAGTGAAATAGTTTCCCTTGGAGGAGGAATAATATTTGTAGTAGATGGTTAGAGAGTTGTGGTAATGGGTGGTGATGGGGGTGGTGGTAGTGTATATTGATCTGCGGGAAGATTATCAGGTCCTTTCTTACCTTTCTTACATCATCCATTACCGTGAACTTTTAATGCCATTGATTTTCTTTATTAACCACCTGAAAAAAAGGAGTTAGTCTGTGAAAGAAAGCCTCATCTTGTTTTCCTGTAATGTCAAATATTTTAGAACAATTTTAGTTTGCTAAAATGTCTATAATATACACTGGAGATAGTATTATGTAACACCCCAAGATCCCATCCCAAGACGTCACACAGTGCTTAAGGCCACACGCGACCTCAAGCTAACCCTCTGAGCCTGTCATAACTTCTATAACTCACTATGACAATAATTAAGATATAATAAGAAAGAATAATCATGTCATGAATATACTGGAATACAAAGAAATATCCTGTACAATCAAAATACCAACTGTACGAATGTAGATGGAGGTACTCAAAGATCACTATCATTGCTGAGACTGAGAACCTGAACCTATATTACGAGAAAATGTAGAACATAGAAGAGTATGGGAATCAGTACTTGGGAATGTACTGAGTATGTGGGGGTGCAGGCAACATTTAAATAATATCATAAATGTATATGAAAATCATGCATGCTTACAATAATGACTCTCATCACTTGAGTTACCCGAAACATATTTTCCATAAACCATCAATAATAACACATGCTTTATAAATCTCATAAGCCATTGGACTCAACTCAAACTCTTTGACTCATGACTTAGAGTGACTTAGTAACTCATGGAACTTGGACTATTTTGGACTTGGGAGTTTCTTATAACTGACATAAACCATGTGAGCTTACATGGATTCCAACGTCTTGCCAACGTTGGGGAAAGCTGTTCTATCCTTGCCATCGAAGTAGAACCTTAACTTTAGTGATCACTATCTTGGCCTTTGGCCCTTAATATTAATCCTACGGGGGCACGTAGTTCTGGGGAAGTAGGATGCGCTGAACCCACACTTCCCGTTCGGTGCTAAATACTACTCCCAGACTTAAGCTCAAAACGCATCAGGAAATCCACCTTAATCAACCCAAGGGCCTATCATAAAGACCAAAATATAAATATATATCTCATTGGTAAATCATAATCAACTTGTGGATTCCTTACTCGACTCAATCTCAAAATAATCTTCCTCATCATCAAGTGCACTTGCTTATCAAATCATCTCAAGTATCAAAATCTTCAAGAAAACATCATAGAACTCGTTCTTGACTCTCAAGCTCAATATCAGTAAATATTCAATAGACAAACTTCTCATAGAAAAACATAAATCATGACTCTTATCATAAATCACTTAGAAATCATCATTCCATGATAACAATATACAACTCATGGTATAAATTCTTAATTTAAGAAATAAGACAATGAAGTAGTCATATATGTCAATCTTGTATAGCTCAAATCTCATAAATCCTTGATAAATTAATTGGGTGTAAACCCACTTAGCAAAAAAAATCATGAAATTCAATAGAAATTAAATCTTTGGACACAAGAACGAAAGAAGTGTTCTTGATAAAGCAATAGATATATTATCTCAAGAGAATTGGAAGAGAAAATGGGAAATGACCAAAATACCCTTGCAAAAATCATCCATTAATTGCTGAAAAAATAGCCGACGACATCCGTGACAAGCCGTTAGGCCCGTGACAGGCCGTCACAAATTTTCGTCACAAAAAGGGTGGATTTTGTGACTTTCTGCCTTAAGGTGACGACATTTTGTGACGGGCCGTCAGGCTTGTGACGAGTCGTCACGAAAGGTCGTCACAGATTTTTTCAGGCTGACACACTGGAGTAAAATAAGCATAACTCTTTGCTCCGATATCAGATTTTGACAAAATGGGTATCGTTGGAAAGATAATTCAATTATATATCTTTTGGTAGGTTAGGATCTCAATAATTCATAGTAAAATAGGATATATACTCATTTGAAGTTGACTATGCCAAAATCCTTCTCAAGAATTCAATCGGTAAAGAATGTTTTGATTCGCCCTATCATTAGGACATCTTTAAAGCCTTAATACACATCACCCTTGACCAGAAAATAACCAAAAATCTATAATTTATTTCTCATGAGCTTGATTCATGGTTGCACTATTGGTTAGAGTCTCGGGGTATTACATATTATATACTTCAATTTTGTTCATGGAGTTGCTAATGTCATTTTCATCAAACAATCTTAGCAGGATTCAACTTACTTGCTTTATGCAGAGGAAATAAAGAAGTGGGATTTAAGAAAATGCAACAAGATAAGCAAATCATGCATAGTACCAGTAGGTTTACCACTGCTATTTAATCAAACAACCAAAAATGTTCTTACTGGCACTACAAATGTTAACAAAGAAAAGACACTATATTTTCAACAAAAATAGTATAAAGCAGTAGCTAAAATATAATTCAAGACCTTGTTACAATACATTACTACTATTATAACAACTCAATCCTTGTCGCTTATTTCATAGTCATTCATCAATTCTTCCTCATCACTTGTTTCATATTCATTCATCGATTCTTCCTCATCACTTGTTTCATTTTCATCAAGTAAATCTTCCTCGATCATTTCATTTTCATCAGTTGGATCTTCCTCGTCATTTGCTCTGGATGTTACTTCTCCATAATCATGAACATTCAATCTAAGTTCAGAAGGATCAAATTCTTCATATAGGCCTTTGTTAGCTACAAGTCGCCTGCTGATTCATCATCTATCCTTTCTTCAACACTTGAAATATCATTCTGATATGCTACATCTAATGCATCCTCCACTACAACTCTACCCACGGGCTTTTTTTTTTATAATTACCCGCCATGCAGATTTATTCTTACACAAAGGATAAGGGGTGTAATACACTTGTTTCACATTTTCTGCAATGACAAATGGATCATAGAGTCCATACTCTTTTGTACTCTTAATTTCAACTATTTTGGACTGAGGGTGCACCTTTGTACCTAACTTAGGCATAGGATCATACCACTTACACCGAAAGAGAACCTATTTTTTCTTTGGCCAACCAACATGATAATCGAGTTCTAAAATCTCGTGAAGCACACCATAATAATCAACACCGCCATCACCTTTCACCCAAACCCCACTATTGTTGGTTTTTTTCCCTTATAGAACTCTTCTATATGAAATTTGTATCCATTGACAGAGTACTTAGAAAACTTTCTGACTTTAGCATCAAGTCCCCAAGCTATATCATGTAAAAATTGGCCATTTGGGTCATAATTAAGTGGGTTATGAACCTATAAAAAGTTCAAAAAAAGTTAGAATTTAAATATACACGAGATTGAATAAAAGTGTAAATCGTATTAAATATTTAAGTTACACTTACATATTCTCTAAACCACACTGAAAACATAGGATAAATAGTAGCATCCCCATGTAAAGCCACGAAGTAACTGTCCGACAAAGTTATGACTTTCATTAGTTAAAGCTTAGATAAACCTTGAATGATTGTCCGTAATATAAAAAGACAGGACCTCGGGACAATTTAATAATACATGTGTTGTAGCTGACTTAAGCTCTGCCTTATTCAAATATCGAAGTGGACCACCTTTTGGACTTCCTTTACCTGGTTGATTGAATATTGAAAATGATGGTGCCGAAGGATCTGTATTGTCTCCATCATCATGCTTATTAGGTTGGTTTCTCAGACGTGGTACATCATGTTCAAAATAATACGAACAAAAATAAGAGGTCTCTTTAGTCAAATAAGCCTTACATATTGATCCCTCAATTCAGGATTTGTTTTTGATGGTCCGCTTACATTTGCCAATAGTCCTGCATAGTATGATCTATTAGATGAACCAATGTTCAGTTAAAACACATGAAGGTAAATGTTAAAATTCAATACTGGACAGGCCTTCCAAGTCATGCCTCTCGTACAAGATGAATTGGAAGATGCTCCATAACATCAAAAAAACCAGTAGCAAAAAGTTTTGCCAACTTTCTTAAGGTTAAGCGAATGTTGATATCCATCAAAGATAGGTTCTCCTCCCTTAATGTGTTAGAACATAAATCTGTGAAAAATAAGCTTATCTCTATTATGGAATTCTAAATTCTATCGGGCAAGGCACAAAATACAATAAGCATCAATGACTCCATGAAAATGTGACAGTCATGGCTTTTCATAGAGGTCAACTTTCTTTTCTTCATGCCAACACACCTAGACAAATTTGACACATATCCATCTGGCATTCTTAAATTGTTAACCCAATCACAAATGACTCTTCTATCCTCCAAAGTAAATGTGTAACTGGCTTTGGGCTTTTGAATCTTATTGTTTAAGTACGTCAGCTACAACTCATTGGGCTGACAATACTCCTTTAAGTCCATCCTAGACTTCAAGTTATCTTTTGTTTTGTAACTAACATCCATCACAGTATTAAACAAGTTGTGAAAGATGTTTTTCTCAATATGCATAGGATCCAGATTATGAGGCAGAAGATTATCCTTCCAGTAATATAAATCTTAAAATATGCTTCGACACCATAACCAGGTATCCTGGATGGTAGAGACTCTGTTACCTTAGGCAGATTCCTCACTCTATCTCAAATTTCTTCTCATGACAAAATTGGCGGTGGCTCCTTAAAATCAGTCTTATTCTTCATAAAATCACTAGTATTTCTCCTAAACTCATGTTGTATTTGCAAGAATCGACGGTGATAGTCAAACCATGAGTTTTTACCCTCATGTTTCAAAGTGAATGCTTTTGTGTCTTCCATACAACAAGAGCAAGCTAACTTGCCCACAGTCGACCACCCAAACATCATTCCATAAACAGGAAAGTTATTTATAGTCTACATCAAAGTAGCACGCAATCTAAAGTTTTGTTTCATTGATACATCACATGCTTCCACACCTTCATGCCACAATAAGTTCAACTTATCAATCAATGGCTACAGATATACATCAATCAAAACTTTTGGATTGTGAGGACCTGGAATAATGCAAGTTAGAAATATATACTGACTCGTCATACACAATTTAGGTGGGAGATTATAAGGAGTCACAAACACTGGCCAATATGAATATGGTGTAATTGAGACAGAAAGTGGAGTGAATCCATCAGTAGATAATCTCAACCTAATGTTTCTTAGTTCACTAGCAAAATTCGGATACATACTATCAAAATGCTTCCAGGCTTCTCCATTTGATGGATGACATAAAACACCAGGTGGTCTTTTATTTTTATAGTGCCATCTCATATGAGGGGCAGAGCTCATTGATGCATACAATCTCTTTAACCGTGGTATAAGGGGTAAGTAATGCATGAACTTCACAGGAGCCTTCTTCCCTTTGGCATGTGTGACTTCCTTATTACGAGGCTGATTACAAAATTTGCAATGTTCTAAATTTGTATCTTTCTTATAGAATAACATGCAACCTTTATCGTAACAGTGAATCCTCTTTGATGAAAGTCCTAACTTAGAAACCAACTTCTTTGTTGTGTAGAAATCTTTGGGAAAGTCAAGTTTATTTGGGTTGAGTTCATTCATAAGTCCTATGATAGAGTTCATTCCCTCTTGAGAAATTGAATAATCTGACTTAATACTCAGTAACCGAACGGCAACAGATAACTTAGAATGTACTGATCCTTCATACAATGGATGACTAGCTTCTTTTAACTTTTCATAAAAGTGCCTAGCCTCATCATTTGATTCATTTTGAGCCCCTGAGTGTGTCCCAAAAGCATCCCTGACCATCTCACTATATCATGAACTTTCAACATTATTCTCTTTTATTGGACTTTCAACATAATTCGGAAAAAAAAATAGTATCAACACTACTCTCTCCATGAGCTATCCACACAGTATAATTCAACAAAAAACCCTTCCTATAAAGATGTAATGTAACAACATCTGGACTCAATAACTTGCAACACTTGTAATTCCAACAAGGACACCTAATTGTCCCTTCAATAAGAAAATCATTAAGTGTCGTTGCTTTAGCAATAAATCTAGCTACCCCAGCTTTATATTCCTCCCTCAACCCCATACGATTAGGATAAAGTCTATTATACATCCATGTACGATCTTCATTTTCCATCTACACAAAAACGACAACAATAATAATAGAGAAGAGAAACAAAAAAATAACATGATTGTTTAGAGATGATACTACACAGTGTACACAAGCAAAAAACTAAGAGATTCAATACAACATAGTAAAACAGCCAGCAATAGTAGAATATTTTAATTAAAAGAAGAACTTTTTAATCAGTGAAATGAATTCAATCCATGTGATAGCTTCAAAAACAAGATAAAATAAAGGCAAAAAAGGGAGATAAGCAGATGAGGTAAAGAATTAAAAAGAAAAAAAAATAAAAAGAAAGCACATGTTGAAAACACTAAAGAGGTTTTACTATGACCACGTCCAAAAACTCTTGTCCCACATATGACACAACAATGAAGACTAGGGTCTGCTCATCAATCAAAGGTATTAAAAATAGACCATGTAGAAAATGGAACAAATTTTTTACCTTGAATCAGTGAAGACGTGAGTGAAGATGGAAATTTCTTGATTGACCTTCAATATCGTCACCTAAGAATGTTGATTTGATTCTTCCAGACCTGTTTTAGCAACTCTGACAAAAGAACAGCATACCACATTAATGTTTTGAAGAACCAAAATAATAACATCACACAGAAGTATACGAAATGAACAAATTACAAATGAATACAGTAGTAACATGCGTGACCGCTGAAGCAAATAAAGATGCACATCAGACTAATATCATGCTTGTTTTCTAAAGAAGACTGCAAAAATATTGGCATAAAAATAACTCATTCCATATGTGATTATCAGGTTTGAAAGTCAGATCAAAGATGCTTTGACAAGCTAAGAATAATAGATATGAGAGCCAACGAGTGTGACTTAACTATTACACCAATCTATAAAAGTAATAATTTTAGTAAATGTGATAAAGTAACCAAATATTTTGCTACTCAATCTGAATGGCATAGATTTTTTTCTGCACCAATATGTTACTAATAGTGAAGTGCGTCCTTATCAAAAATATATAATAGTGGAAACATATCACAGATTAGCCCGAGACTCTAGCTTCTCTTGGAATACATTCTTTAAATCTCTCAACAAAAGAAGTAACAAATTCCGATGAGACTTTTTCAGTATAAATGGATTATTAGGAGGTTTTGAACACCACCCAACCAACTACCATGGCACACTCATCATTTTGTGGCATTATAAAGCAATTGTGTTTATTAACTGTTGCAGACCTAAAATTACCAAATAAATATGTTCTTCTCTGGAAGTTGATTTAAGGAGTACAAGACAAGAGGATGAACACGATATTATTAAGAGAAAAATTCAATTTCAACACCAATTTATTAAGAACTGTATAAACAATGTTGCCAATATTCCTTTTCACTTCTTAAAGAGAGAAAAGTCAAAAAGTTGCACCAGAATACTGATGGGTACCCTCTAACACTATCTACAAGCATTAGGCTAGCATTTCTAAGATGCTTTTGAGTCTTTAATGGGAAATATTCACCATAATAGATCAGTTTCCTCCTTGATTTGAGGTCCTAAATTAGTTTGGCATATTAAAACACACTAATGTGATTGGATAACATGAAAAAGGGAATAAAGATTGGTCTCATCCAACCTTTGGCATAGTCCTTCCCTTTCTCTTGTAAATCACAAATACTTGAAAATATTCATTAAACTCTTGCTATTCCTTAATAATTATGTCAAAGAATTTCTAAGACAAAAGAGTTTCTCTGCATTTTACCACTATGCATACGACTACTTGTGTCCAAAAGGAAAAAGAACTATAACCTTTCTTATGGGAGTTGTTCTGCTAAAACCTAGGGGGAGATGAAGGAACGACCAATTACATTTTCTTGATTTCAATTTGCACCACCCATTTATTTATTAAAAAAACACATACAAGATTCATCAGTTTTCTTTGAGAAAGGGATTGGCTTCTCACATCTCTTCTAGCTATCCAAGTTACACCAAAAGACAAAACCAGACCAACTTCCATGCTCAACGTTCAACCTTTTCCCACAAAGTTGGTTTAATCTAGCCTTTTGGTTCTTAAAGAGAGTTTAAGCATGGAGAGTATAGTGCACAAAGAATCGATTTTTTTGCTTTGAAGCTAGAGTCAAAAGCATCTTAGGGGGAGACAAAATCAATGCAACACTTCTAAATGATGTCTAAATATGGTGAGTGTGTGTGTGAGAAAGAGAGACAGAAAAAGAGAGAGGGAGAGAGAGATCATACCGCCATCGTTGGAGCTTCAAGGGTTTCGATGGAGAGGGAGAAAGAGAGGCACTTTGCCATCATTGAAAGAGGCAGTGAAGTGAAGAAAGAAACACTTTAATAATTAAAAATAATCTTTCGACTACTACAGTCGGGAAAAAGTTAAATATATTCAATTATTCAATTTATTCAATTATTTATATTTTCGACTATAGTGGTCAGATATATTCTTAATTAATTATTAATTTTATTTAGTTGTTAGGATTTCCGACTATAGTTGTTGGAAATATACATTTAATAATTTATTTAAATAACTATTTATTTTTCGTATAAGGGACCGATTATATATTTGGTATTATATTTATTTAATTATTTATATTTTCGACTACAGTAGTCAGATATATATTAAATTAATTATTAATTTTATTTATTTATTAGTATTTTCGACTATAATAGTTGAAAACATATATTTAATAATTTATTTAAATAATTACTTAATTTTCATATAACGGACTGATTATACATTTAGTAATATATCTATTTAATTATTTACATTTTTGACTACAGTGGTCGGATATATATTTAATTAATTATTAATTTTATTTATTTATTAGTATTTCGACAATAGTTATAGGAAATATATATTTAATAATTTATTTAAATTATTATTTAATTTCCATCTAAAGGACAGATAATATATTTATTTAATTATTTATGTTTCCAACTACAGTGGTCGGATATATACTTAATTAATTATTAATTTTATTAAGTTGTTAGTATTTTCGACTATAGTAGTTGGAAATATATATTTAATAATTTATTTAATTTTTGTATAAGGGACTGATTATATATTTAGTATTATATTTATTTAATTATTTATATTTCCGACTACAGTAGTTAGATAAATATTAAATTCATTATTAATTTTATTTATTTATTAGTATTTCCGACTATAGTAGTTAGAAACATATATTTAATAATTTATTTAAATAAATATTTATTTAATTATTTATATTTTCGACTATTATAGTTGGAATATATATTTCTCGAAATTTACTGCCAATTATTCTGACTGTTTTTGTCACAAATAGTATTGGAAAAATATTTTAAAAAAATAAAAATTAAAAAATAAGATTTCCGACTGAAGTAGTCGGAAAAATGAGAATTTCTGGAAGTGTATGCGATACTTAATAGATCCACTTTCTCCATAATTAAAAGAGCAAGAAGGTAAAGGAGAGCTATCATAAAGAAACATAGAGCCCTGATAAAGCATTTTTTTATCAATACGTATACATTGCTCTGCAACACACAATGACACAGTACCAATAACAACACAGGTAACAAAAATAGCTCCACCAAGAACATTATTCAACCCTGCTTCCTCAAAATAACTGCCCATAAAAGTAGCAATACTGACAAATATATCAGGCGCCCTATTACCTAAAGGAGGCAGAGTAGCCCTGCTACCATTGAAGGCAGTTTCAACAAATTGAATAGTTTTTCTAGATAACAATAGAAGTATTCAGCAGTAGTATTACCCAATAGATACAATAAAGAAATCAACCAAATGGCAAGAGTCACATATCCCAAAACACTAAAGCTCTCACAATTACAGTAAAAGAACAAAAGATAATTGATGTGACCCCCTGGATTGCATTGAGGATTTGCCTTCACATATTCACATTTTGTGCTGTAACCTTTATGCTTATAGAAACCTCCACAGAGTTTGAGATTTCTGCTTCCCCTAAAATGATTATAACTAAATGTGTTCCAACTTGTCTCAGTAATTTCCTTTCTAACAACCACTTGTACGTAAGGGAAAAAAGTGTTTTGCCAAAATTTTGACATTCAGAGTCACCACTTAATTTTTGAAAAGAAATTAAGAAAACCTTTCGAAATACTTAGATGATTTAAAATAGGAAAATCATTAAAGATAGAAATTCTAGGTAAACGGTTCCTATTAAGATTTTAGGAAGGTTTTTATGACACCTAAAATGTCCGCAAACTTGCGGTTATCTAAACTGTTGATAACGATCAACTTGCACGTCAATTTAGTACAAGGTATCAACGTCAATATATTTACCCAACTTTGGAGTTGGAATCGAATCCACAAGGAACAATGTGAGTGGCGATTAAACTAATTTGAAACTATATCTATAAGTTGAATTCAAACAAACAATACAAAAAGATAAAATGGGGGTTTTTAATGATCAAACAAATGTTAAAGTTTTAACTTGTTTCAGAGCTCAAAACTAAAATTTCAATCGTTCAAATCAGTGATAGAGAGGAACTAGGGTTGTGATCACTATGATTATTAATCCCCATTAAATAATAGTTGTAGTGTTAGGTTGTCGTGACTTGTGGGAAATACCAAACTATCAGTTTCGACAATCCGTCTAAGTGTTTCTCAACCTACTTAGATGTTAAACTCCTTAATTCTCTCGAACTTAGGAAATCATTCTATTCATAGTGATTTCATCTCAAGTTGATCAATCTTGTTACAACATTAATCATTAGATGGGAGCTTAACCTTCCCAAATCCTTGTTGATAATTCGGTTCCTTTAGTTTATTTCTCAGTTCGAGCAAATCAACATAAGGCGAATTTATTGTTTGCAACCAATAAATAACAATCATAACAAAAGGAATTATCAAGATGTCCCCACAATCACTCAAACCCTAACCAACTATTAAATACATAGAGGAATAATCATAGATCCCACAACCCTAATTGTGGGTTTTAGTACCACATGAAAAAAAAAGAGATAGCAACAATTATATTCATCATTCAAAGTAATTAAACTTATAAAATATGAAGTTTGAAGTTGATTCTCTTCCAAGTTCAAGAGAAAATTCCCAGAACCAAATCAAAGAGTTGAAAATTGAATTCTATGGTAAGAGCCCCCAAAGGGAGGTGAACTCCTTTTGAATAAGTTCCAGTCGTTTCCCTTTTTTCATGAAAACCCTAGAACTTGTCCTTAAATACTTCAGCCTAATTATGGAAACAAAATCACTGATCATAGCTTTTTTTCTTGGACAGATGACGTCGTGGGTGACAGCTTATCAGGAGTCTGACGACTTATTAGGAATGTCGTCAGTTTCTCTTCACTTTTGACAATCTCTGCCTTAGGTTGACGATTAGGCATGATGGATTATTAGACCTTTGACAACTTATCACAGGCGTCGTCGATTATTCACTTTAAATCTCATTCACTGGCTAAGCCTAACGATAATCCAGATGGCTTATCACACTTCTGACGGCCTATCACAGATATCGTCATGTATTCCAGCTGAAGTCCATTCTCTATCTAAGGCTAACAGCAGCTCTGATAGCTTATCAAAAGGCTGATGACTTATCAGAAAAGTCGTCAGCAATACTTTCCTTTCTACTTGCTCAGAAATCAACTCTTTTACTTCCATTATTGCTGGTTCTCTTGCATTTTGACTTTTACTGCAATATCAAAGAGAAAACAATAAAAAATGATAAGAGTTGCTTAAGAATTTGTAATTATTCTCAGTTAAAAGCCTCAAATGTGTCAGCATCTGCTCACACATCAACACCCTTAACTTAAAATAATTGCTTATCCTCAAGTAACTAAAACATAATAAGAGGATACAAAGTACATTCGGCAGTCAACCATCCATATTATCTCAAAACATCTTCACCATATCCAAGGTCAATTAATTTAAAAAAATAATTGTGCATATTATTGAAGAACAAAAATGTGACATACAGGAATCAAGATATCGCATCAACTTAGCAACAACAACCGTGCATGTACCAATATTACACTACCCAAACAAGTTAGCAACTGGTAACATAACAAGTGTGCTCTTACATGAAAGAAGTCCCTCCTCACTCATATGTGAACTCAAGCATGTCAATGTGGGGATGGTCAAGAGACACTCACTCTCAGAAAGAAGTTCTAGTTAATGTATGCCAAATACCATAAGCTTGCCCTTATTACCATTACCAAGGTTTTCAGACAAGTAAGCTAGGATCACTATAGGTCTTTTTCTTTGGCTTGTAACGTAGGGTAAGGGCTGGTATGATACTCGATGATATTTAAGGTGACTAAGCCTACTTGGCACTACACTAACTTTTGGGGTCTCACTTATTTACCTTTACCTAATTCTCCCCTTTCTTGATCACACATACTCCGGATGGGTGCGGTCTTTTTGACAATCATTTCTTTTTTTTCACCACTTTTCTTTTCTTATTCTTTTTCCACCGCACCCAGCTTTTTATTCTTTTCTTTTATTTTACCTTTCTTCATACTCATTTTACATCATGCACTCCTATGGTAGCCACCCTCAACTTAGGCTATTTGTCTAAGTCAAAGTGCACAATGTCCAAGGAGGACCAGGGCCAAAATAGGTTCATTATGATACAAATGGGAATGTGATACGTATAATAAAAAGAATAGGCATTCAGGCTCAAAATCAGGATCAAGGGATATTATTCACACATGAAAGTTTATTCCGGCTAAAAGTGGACTAATATCAACAATGGCCTATGATCCTCTCCTAACCGCTATCCTACAACCAAGGCAAGACCAATCGAACAAGTTCTAGATTTAACACACAACGGGAACTAGGTAGTATCTCACACACATATGGCACAAAGGTACATCACAAGCTACTACCCATTTGGTTAATGCAATAGTTTAACAATGGTTATCATGTCACTATTACTAATGCCATAACAAGATATACAGTGGTCATACATAAATGCATATCACACAGTTAAAAAATAGACCATTGAAGAGGTGTTGAAAAATCAACAAAAATATGTTAACTGCCTAAGGTACTTGTATTTCTCCTAGTCAACTATAACATTTTACAACAAATCACAATACGCCTAAACATGTCAGCTCTACTAGGAACAAGACTCCGGGGAAAAGAGGCACGACAATAAAACCCCAAGAGGACATCAACACCCAAAAGTAGCCCCACCCTAAACTTAAAACCATGCAATGTCCCCAACACATCAAACCAAAACAAGAGCGTTAGAAACATACCTGTGGCACCATAGGTGCAAAGATTTAGAAACATACCTGTGGAACCATAGGTGCAAAGATTTGATGTCAATCACATAATACGAATACAAACAATAAAATACCTTGGGTTGCCTCCCAAGAAGTGCCTAATTTAGGGTCACGACATGACCCAACTCATTTTTTTTCTCTACCTTGAGGATATGAATTTCACCCCCAACTTAGAGTCTATCTTCTTGCCTCGCTCGTAGGGGTGGTATAAAAATTAAGAAGTTGAGTAATGGATTAATCATGGTAAACCACTCGGCCTTAAAGTGAGGTATGTTTTTATGTTGCTTGTCTAATGTAAAATCAAGAATATAGGATTCTTGTTCCTCATCTTCACACCCTTCTACTATTTTAAATGATTCCACAGACAAGATATCATCTAAACATAATGTAGAAAAGTGCTTTGAATGAGGTCCAATGAATCCTACTTCAAAATTTACACTATCTACTACACACTCACTTTTATTCACCTTATCGATAGTTTAACTTCGAATTGGACTAGAGTCTTTATTAGAGATTTTCTTTATTTCTTCTATTGCCTCTAGCACCATGTCCTCAATCTTGGCATCATCTCTGATGGTTGGTTTGGTTGGTTGGGAAATCACTGAGGGTTGCTCAACATCAAGCTCAACATAAATATAGGGTTCTTGCTCCTCATCTTCACACTCTTCCATTATTTTAAATGATTTCATAGACAAGATATCATCTAAACATAATATATAAGAATTCTTTGAATGATTGACCTCTATATCCATCTCCTCATGAATGATTGGCTCCATTTTTGACACATATCATATACGATATCATAGGTTTCTTTTTGGAGATCTAACATTCGTTGAAACATAGCTTCAATGCCACTCTTCCTGGTGCTTCGTTCTTTTTTTTTTTGACCATAAGACTTATCAAACTCATAGAAACAACTAGAATTTAGGTTAGCATAATAGGGGTAAGGGGCATTTAGGTAATCACTTCAATGTCCATCTTGACCACCATATGAAGAACAATCATACACCTAGAAGGATGGAGATAGTGCACATATCTCTCTTCGAGAAGCATATCTATAATCTTGCCAAAAGTGAGGTCCATTGCAATATAGACATGGATCATCAAGATAAGATTTCCAACTACTAAGCTCACGTCCATTCCACGATGCCATAGTAATAAGTAAACTAAAATTAAACTTTACCTAACACAAGAAATAAAAGAAAATGAAAAACAAATATTCACAAGTTTGAATTCAAGCAAGTAGGTAAAAATTCCAAACCTACTCAATACGCCACATTGTTTCCCGGCAATGACAACATTTTTTATAATGCTCAACTTGCATGTCAATTTAGTGTAAGGTGGTCGTCGTCAATATATTTACCTAACTTTGGAGTCGGGGTCGAATCCACGAGGAACAATGTGAGTGACCATTAAACTAATTTGAATATATAGCTATAAGTTGAATTCTAACAAACAATGCGAAAAGATAAAATAAGGGGGTTTTGATGATCAAACAAATGTTAAAGTTTTAACTTGCTTCAGAGCTCAAAACTAAAATTTCAATAGTTCAAATCAATGATAGAGAGGAACTAGGGTTGTGATCACTATGATTATTAATCCCCATTAAATAATAGTTGTATTGTTAGGTTCTCGTAACTTCTGAAAACGCCAAACTATCAGTTTCAGCAATCTATCTAAGTGTTTCTCAACCTACTCAGATGTTGAACTCCCTAATTCTCTCAAACTTAGGAAATCATTCTATTCATACTGCTTTTATCTCAAGTTGATCAATCTTGTTACAACTTTAATCATTAGATGGGAGCTTAACCTTCCCAAATCCTTGTTGATAATTCAAACCTTTAGTTTATTTCTCAGTTTGAGCGAATCAACATAAGGCGAGATTTATTTTTTACAACCAATAAATAACAATCATAACAAAAGAATTATCAAGATGTCCCCACAATCACTCAAACCCTAACCAACTATTAAATCCATGGAGGAATAATCATAGATCCCACAACCCTAGTTGTGGGTTTTAGTGCCATATGAAAAAAGAAAGAGATAGCAACAATTATATTTATCATTCAAAGTAATTAAACTTACAAAAGATGAAGTTTGAAGTTGATTCTCTTCCAAGTTCAAGAGAAAATTCCCACAACCAAATCAAAGAGTTGAAAATTGAATTCTAAGTTAAGAGCCCCCAAAGAGAGGTGAACTTCTTTCGAATAAGTTCCAGTCGTTTCCCTTTTTTCATGAAAACCCTAGAATTTGTCCTTAAATACTTCAGCCTAATTATGGAAACAAAATCACAGATCACAACTTTTTTTCTCGAACAGATGACATCGTGGGTGATGGCTTATCAGGAGTCTGACGACTTATTAGGAATATCGTCAGTTTCTCTTCACTTTTGACAATCTCTTCCTTAGGTTGATGATGAGGCGTGATGTCTTATCAGACCTTTGATGACTTATCACAAATGTCATCAATTATTCACTTTAAATCCCATTCACTGGCTAAGCTTAATGACAATCCAAATGGCTTATCACACTTCTGACGGCCTATCATAGATGTCGTCATGTATTACAACAAAAGTCCATTCTCTGTCTATGGCTAATGGCAACTCTGATAGCTTATCACAAGGTTGATGACTTATCAGACAAGTTGTCAGCTATACTTCCCTCTCTACTGGCTAAGAAATCAACTATTTTACTTATATTATTGTTGGTTCTCTTACATCTTGACTTTTACTGCAATATCAGAGAGAAAACAATAAAAAATGACAAAAGTTGCTTAAGACTTTGCAATTATTCTCAGTTAAAAGACTCAAATATGTTAGCATCTACTCACACATCAACTGTTTAAAAACTATCTTTGAATAAAAAAGAAGTTGGTTTTTCTGAAAAGAAAGTGATTTTAAGAAAAGATTTGTATAAAAAATAAATTTTGACGACTTAATAGGGGATTTAACCAAGTTTAAGCAAATGAGAAGCAAAATAACCACATAAAAGGGGAAATGGAGAAATTAGAAGTGTAATACCCGTGCCTTTTTCCTAGCTAGAAATCATCACAAGGATGCTAGGACTTACTTTGAAATGCAAACCTATCTTTGTACGCTTGGTATTTTTGAGATTTTCACTTTTTATCACGTGGAAAAGTCAGTTAGCTTTCAAATGGTATAAATTTTTTCCAAATTCGACATCAGATGGGGAAGTTATGGACGTTTTACTTAGAACTGTCGGAAAAGCCCAAGTATGATGGCCAAGTTGACGGACCGCCACATAAGTAACGGACCGCTACTTTTACCGTCACAGCTAAGGTATTTGATCCACATACTGGATAAGGACTGATGGACGAGTTGATGAACTATCAAAGTTGTGACAGATCGTCATCCAGGCCATCAACTCGTATCCAGTGAACCTTATTTCTGGTCCACGCCTGACGGGCTAAGTGACGGACCGTCAAGGGTATGACGGACCGTCAGTCGGACCATCACATGCCACGTTTAGTTTGTTTCCAGGTCATTTTAATAGGGATATTTTGGTCACTTATCACTCGCCTACATATATCCAGATAAGTTCGAATTCAGCCATTATGCTCATTATTATTTCATAAACAAAAAAAAACTAGGGTTTCTCTCTAAATTTAATCTCCAAGAACAAAACCCAATCCTCTTCAAGAATCAAAGGATTTCAAACCCTTCAAGTTTAAAAACGTCAAGAACCCTGAGTTAGGTATGCGTAGTGTTCATGTATGGACCCCTTTCGTTCATAGAGTTCAAGAACCATGCTTTTAAATGAGAAACTTTGATTTCCTTGTTGTTATGTGATGTTTTTCATGTTAATGATCATTATCTAAGCTTCAAGATATTAATTTAATTTGACTTCCATGATGTATGCATGCTTGTAGTTAAAACCATTGAATTTGGGTGGTTCAAGATGATTAAAATTATTGAGAAAACCTATGCCCCAAAGTATGCATGCAAGGTGTTTTTTAAAATGTCTAGAATGCTAAAAATCAAGTTCCCATGACCCCATAGTATTTAAATGACAAGCTATGTCAACTCTTAAGATGATTCCACATGAACTTCCATGCTATTGATATGTGTTGCTAGTATGATTATGCAATGAATATGATATTAAGGTTGTGCAAGTACTTCCATGTGACATGAAATCCTTTCCATGCAATACATTGTTGATAACCATGGTTAGTATGAAATCCCTTAAGTACGATATTATGAATTGTGAACTCAAATCTTGTGATCAAGTCATGTCATGTATGTCAGTTTCCTTTCATCGAGTCCTGAGGGTGTTCGTACCCGAGAAACATAGTTGTGTGCCTAGAGCCATGTCATGTCATCACGATCATCTCAGTTAAGCCATAATCTATAGAACTCAGTTAGTCATGTGACTCAGGAAACCTTAGAAATCTCATGATCTCAGTAAAATCTCAGATAGTAGTGCTATTTTGTCAGTCAACAGAAGTCAGTTACTCAGTCCAGGTACAGTTAGTTAAATTATGTTCAGTCTCTTCAAATGGGAGCAGAAGTTATCACTGAGTGAACCCAAGTATGGGAACTCACCTGCCAGTTTAGGGTGTGATTCTTAGCAGTCATCCTTATGTTCGAGAACTACGTAGCCAGCATAGGTTGAGATATCTTAACCTATCAGACTAGGGTTGATGAAGTGGCTTAACCTGTCAGTTTAGGTTTCCCACCATTCTCAGTTGAGTACCTGCCAGATGAGGGTCATTCACAACTATCCTTACCAGTGGCGCAGTATTGACACCCCTCCAGTCGGGGCAAAGATTGGACCCCAGCTTAGCTATATGCATTATTGGGGCATGTCAGTTAAAGAACTATCTCCCATAGTTTTAGACTCAGTCTCAGTAAAAAAACTCAGGTAGTTCTTCAGATTCCAGTATACCAGGACTGTTAGATACAATCAAATTCAGTTATAGTACAAAACTCAAATAGTTCCATCAAATGCATGATTTTCAGACACAGTCACCTATGTATTCAGAACTACAGTATCAATCATGATAAGTTGTCATTAAACTATGTATTAGCGTACAGATTTAGCTATCACCCATTCGCGATCTCAGTTTCTATGTATGCATGTTGACTCTCACTTTCATATCAGTCAGTTAGTTAGCATTGTTCATGCATGTAACCCTATTTATGTTCAGCCTACCTCACTTGTATACTCAGTACTCCAGTTGTATTGATGCATTCGTGCTATGGTGCTTTCTCTTTATGTTACACCATAGGTTTAGAGACACGAGTTCCAGACCAGCAGTAGCAGTCGCATTCTAGTATACAGAGTTGCAGTGAGTCCTCTTCATTCGAGGACGATATGATTTGATTTATTCATTTATTATTTAAGTTATCTATCAATTTACGGAGTTAGTTGGAGACATATTTCTTCAACTCCTTATTCAGACAGTGTTTAGAGGCTTTCAGATTTAGTTCAGATTTGATTCTGTTTTCAGTTGTTTTAGGTATCTTTCACCCATATGGATGTTGTTTTACCAGATTCTTTATTCAGTTAACTTTATGGCCTACATGTTCATGCTTTCCGCATTATTATGATATATATTATAGTGTACAGGTACAGATATCAGTCATGGGTTAGCTTGTGGTTCTTCAAGATCATAAGCACCGTGTAGCATTCTAATTTAGATAAATTGGGGTGTTACAAACTTGGTATCAGAGCCTAAGGTTCAATAGAGTCCTAGGAAGTCTACAAGCCGCATCTAGTAGAGTCTTGTACATGGGTGTGTTGCGCACCACATTTATGTACAGGAGGCTATAAGATGTTTTAGGAATAGTTTCCCTTCTTTCAGTATTCATGTCATGCTAGTGAGCATAATCTCAAGTTAAACTCTCTGTCTAATTCGTTCTTCTCTTATTTCAGAATATGCCTCTAAAGAGAAGAAACTAGCCAGTTCCTTAGCCCGAAAACCCTTTGGGCGAGCATACTTCTCATATGGAGTTTAGAGCCATATTCACAACACTTGCTCAGTTTGTGGCTGCCCTGAATGAATGACCACCAATTATTTTAGCCAATCCAGTAGCTAATTCTGCAGCAGCTAGAATTCGAGACTTCACCGAATGAACCCTTCATCTTTCTATGGGTCTAAGTCTGATGAAGACCCTCAAGAGTTCATTGACCAAGTCCAGAAGGTCATTGACATTATGGGAGTTACTTATGTTCAGAGCACCAAGTTAGCCGCATACTAGTTATAGGATATTGCTCACACTTGGTACAAACAGTGAAAGTCTGAGAGGTTAGATGATATAGGTCCTATAGAGTGGGAAGAATTTGTCATGCCTTTCTTAGATAGATTCTTTCCCCAAGAGCTGAAGGAGGCCAAAGTTCTTGAGTTTATCAACCTCAGGCAGGGAAATATGATGGTTAGAGAGTATTCTCTCAGATTTACTCAGCTAGCCAGATATATCTCTCATGTTGGTGTAGACAACAGGGCTAAAATGAGCAAGTTCATGTCAGGAGTGAATGATAGCATGGTAAATGAGTATAGATCTGTAATGCTAAATAGTGATATGACTTTAGCTAGGCTCATGACCCATGCTCAGCAGATAGAGGAGCAAAATATTAGGGCTAGGGAGAGGCACAATAAGAGAACAAGATCAGGTAGTTTTAATTTTACTCAGACCAAATCAGAGGGAGGAAATTGTTTCCAGTTTCATCCCAAGTCATCAGCTCCAGTTCAGTGTTCAAGCAGTGTTCCAGCTCCTAAGTTCAGAGATAGAGCACCCAACTCTAAATCTCAGGACAGTGTCAGTAATGCCCGAACTAATTCTCTACGTCAAACTTATGGTAAGAACCACCAGGGTGTTTGTAGAGCCGATAGTGATGTTTGTTTTGGTTGTGGAAAGATAGGCTACAGAGTCAGAGATTGTTCTCAGTCCAGTTATCAGGGTCAACAAAATCATTCCACATCTCAGTCTGATCGCTCGAACTAGTAGGGTACCGCTTCCAGTGTTACTAGTGGGCAATGCCCAAACAGACTCTATGCTCTCCAGACTCGACAGGATCAGGAAAATTCTCCTGATTTCATTACTGGTACATTACAGATTTTTCATGTTCATGTTTATGCTTTGCTAGACCCAGGTACATCCTTGTCTTTTGTTACCTTTTACATAGCAGGCGATTTCAAAATTAGTCCTGAAATTTTAGCAGAGCCCTTTTCAGTCTCTACCCCAGTGGGTAAAACCATCATAGCTCGGCGGGTATACAGGAACTACCCGATTATGATATTTTAGAAATCCACGTCAATAGATTTAGTCGAGTTAGAGATGACTAATTTTGATGTCATTCTCGACATGGATTAGCTTCATTCCTACTATGCCACAGTCAACTACAGAAATAGGATAGTTCAGTTTCAGTTCCTGAATGAGCCCGTCCTAGAATGGAAGGGTAGTACTTCATCTTTCAGGGGTCATCTTGTTTCCTATCTTCGGGGAAAGAAAATGATTTCTAAGAGGTGCATGTATCATCTCATACATATTAAGGATTCCAGTTCTAAATCTCCTAGTTTTGAATCAGTCCCAGTGGTTAATCAATATTCAGACTTATTTCCTAAAGATCTTCTAGGCATTCCTCCCGAAAGGGAAATAGACTTCGGCATAGACCTTCTCCCAGATACTCAGTCTATTTATATTCTGCCATACAGAATGGCACCATCAAAACTCAAAGAACTGAAAGATCAGTTGAAGAATCTCTTAGATAAGGGATTCATCAGGCCAGTGTATCCCTATATAGTGCACCAGTCTTATTCATGCGTAAGAAAGACGGTTCTCTTAGGATGTGTATCGATTACCGTCAGCTCAACAAAGTTACAATCAAGAACAAGTATCCTCTTCCCAGGATAGATGACTTGTTTGACCAACTTCAGGGTGCCAGTTATTTCTCTAAGATTGACCTCAAATCAGGTATCATCAGCTCAGATTTAGAGGATGTGACACCCCAAAGACAGCTTTTTGTACTCGGTATGGTCACTTTGAATTTTTAGTTATGTCCTTTGGTCTTACCAATGACCCTAAAACCTTCATGGACTTGATGAATCGGGTGTTCAAGCAGCACTTGGACATGTTCTTCATAGTATTCATAGATGAAATTCTGGTCTATTCTCGCACAGAGCGTGATCATTTAGACCATCTCAGAATTGTTCTTCAGACTCTCAGAGATCATCAATTGTTCACCAAGTTTAGTAAGTGCGAATTTTGGCCAAGATCAGTAGCATTCCTTGGTCATATTATTTCCAGTGATGGCATTAGAGTAGATCCTCAGAAAATTGAAGCGGTAAGAAACTGGCCTCTCCCTGTCTCTCCATTAGATATCAGGAGTTTCTTGGGTTTGGATGGCTATTACAGACTCTTTGTCAAGGGATTTTCTTCTATTGCATCTCCTATGTCTAGATTGACTCAGAAGAAGGTTAAGTTTCAGTGGTCAGATTCTTGTGAGAAGAATTTTCAAGAGTTAAAGACTCGAATCACCTCAGCCCCAATTCTAACTCTTCCAGATGGTTCAAAGGGTTTTATATTCTATTTTGATACGTCCAAAGTGGGTTTAGGTTATGTCCTCATGCAACATGGTAAGGTCATAGCCTACGTCTCCAGACAGCTAAAGCCCCATAAGAAAAATTATCCTACTCATGATCTTGAGTTAGCAGCCGTAGTATTTTCCCTAAAGATTTGGAGGCATTGTTTATATGGAGTTCATGTAGATGTCTTCACAGATCATAAGAGTCTCCAGTATGTCTTTTCTTAGAAGGATCTCAATCTCCATCAGGGAAGGTGGTTATAGCTCTTGAAAGATTATGAAATAAGTGTCCTTTATCACTTGGGTAAGGCCAACGTTATGGCCGATGCTCTCAGTTGACTCTCCATGGGTGGTGTTTCTCACTTTGAGGATAGCAAGAAAAAGATAGCCTAGGAAATCCATTAGCTTGCCAGACTAGGCGTTCGCTTAGTCGACTCTTCAGAGAATGGTGTATGTGTTCAGAGTAGTTCAGAGTCATCTCTAGTTTCCGAGATGAAAGAAAAGCAAGACAGGTATCCCAGCCTTGTCAAGTTAAAAGAGTCAGTTCCGAATTAGAAAGTAGAGGTTTTCTCCTAAGGAGGAGATGGTGTTGTTCGTTGTTAGGGTCATCTGTGTGTTCCAGGTGTAGATGACTTGAGGCAGTGAATTCTTGCAGAAGTGCATGGTGCACGATACTCTATTCATCCAAGGGCCACTAAGATGTACCACGACTTGCGGGAGATCTATTGGTGAAGTGGAATGAAAAGAGATGTTGCAGAGTTTGTGGCTAAGTGCTCTACATGTCAGCAGGTTAAGATAGAGCATTAGAAACCTAGTGGGTCCATACAGTAGTTCACCATTCCTACTTGGAAGTGGGAAAAAGTAAACATGGATTTCTTGACGGGTTTGCCTCGAACTCGTCATCAGCATGATTTAGTTTGGGTTATTGTAGACAGAATAACCAAGTCAGCTCATTTTCTTCCAATTCATACCTTTTATTTAGCCGAGGATTATGCCAAACTCTATATTAGGGATTTGGTCAGATTACACGGTGTTCCATTAGCTATTATCTCAGAGAGAGGTACACAGTTCACCTCTCACTTTTGGAAAGTGTTCCAAAAGGGTATTGGTACCCAAGTTCATCTCAGTACCACCTTTTATCCTCAGACAGATGGTTAAGCAGAGAGGACCATTCAGACTCTTAAAGATATGCTAAGGGCATGTGCAATTGATTTCAAGGGAAGTTGGGATGACCACTTTCCCTTGATTGAGTTTGCATACAACAATAGCTATAATTCCAGTATTTAGATGGCTCCATTCAAAGCTCTCTATGGTAGGAGGTGTAGATCTCTAGTCAGTTAGTTCGAAGTTAGTGAGGCCTCAGTCATTGGTCCTGACTTAGTATTCGACGCCTTAGAGAAACTTCAGTTGATCAGAGAGAGACTTTGGGCTACTCAGAGCCGACAAAAATCTTATGAAGATGTTCGTAGAAAGGATCTTGAGTTTGAGGTCAATGACTATGTCTATCTCAAGATCTTTTCCATGAAGGGACTGAAGAGGTTCGGCAAGAAAAGGAAACTCAGTCCCCGCTATATCAGTCCCTTCAGGATTCTCAGTCGCTTCGACAAGGTAGCTTATGAGCTCGAATTGCCTTTAGATATAGCCTCAGTTCATCCGGTCTTCCATGTCTCCTTGATCAAGAAGTACATAGGTGACCCAGCAGTTGTAGTCCCTATTCAGAACATGGATGTTCAGGACAGCCTCTCTTATGAAGAGATTCCAGTCAAAATTTTGGACTATCAGATTCATAGGCTAAGGGAAAAAGAAGTCCCTCTAGTGAAAGTTCTTTGGCAAAATTAGTCTGTTGAGGGAGCTACTTAGGAAGCAAAAGCAGACATGCATACCAAGTACCCTCACCTTTTCTTCGCCAACCCAGATCAAGCTCAAGGTAACAGTCCCCCTTAAGCTTATTCAGCTTCACGTTCAGCAATCAATACAACTTGATATTTTGTTTCATGTTCATGTTCCATCACAAATTTGGTATCAAGTACTATTTCATATTCATTCATGCATACATGTATCAGCCCAGTAAATAATCATGCATTAGATATGCATTCTCATTGTGAGAACCTCAGTCATGCATTCATGAATCAGTTACACGTGCATCAGATATGCATGTTCAGTATAACGCGTTCAGTTTGTCAGTCATAAGATCATGCTCAAGCTACTCATGTTCAAATTATTATTTTCCCTCTTAGTTAGTTCCATTCGAGGACGAATTTTGTCTCAAGGGGGAGATATTGTAATACCCGTGCCTTTTTTCTAGCTAGAAATCATCTCAAGGATGCTAGGAATTACTTTGAAATGCAAAACTATATTTGTACACTTGGTATTTTTGATATTTTCACTTTCTATCACGTGGAAAATTTAGTTAGCTTTCCAACGGTACCGATTTTGTCCAAATCCGACATCAGATGAGGAAGTTATAGACGTTTTACTTGGAACTGTCGAAAACACCCAGGTATGACGACCAAGTTGACAGATCGCCACATAAGTGACGGACCTCCACTTTGACTGTCATAGCCAAGGCAGTTGAGCCACGTACTAGATAAGGACTGGCGAATGAGTTGACGAACCATCAAAGTTATGACAGACCGTTATCCAGGCCGTCAACTCTTATCCAGTGAACCCCATTTCTGGTCCACGTCTGACAGGCTAATTGACAGACCGTCAAGCGTCTGAAGGATTGTCAGTCTGACCGTCACACGCCACATCACAATCTATAGAACTTAATCAGTCATGTGACTCAGGAAACCTCAGAAATCTCATGATCTCAGTAAAATCTCAGATAGTAATGTTATTCTGTCAGTCAGCGGAAGTCAGTTACTCAATCCATGTACAGTCAGTTAAATCCTGTTCAGTCTCTTCAGATGGGAGTAGAAGTTAGCACCGAGTGAACTCAAGGATGGGAACTCACCTGCCAGTTTAGGGTGTGATTCTTAGCAGTCATCCTTGTGTTCCAGAACTACGTAGCCAGCGTAGGTTGAGACATCTTAACCTGTCAGACTAGGGTTGATGAGGTGTCTTAACCTGTTAGTTTAGGGTTCCCACCGTCCTTATTTGAGTACCTACCAGATAAGGGTCACTCACAACTGTCCTTACCAGTGGCGCGGTATTGACACCCTTCCAATCGGGGTAGAGATTGGACCCCAACTTAGCTATATGCATTATTGGGGCATGTCGGTTAAACAACTATCTCCCATAGTTTCAGACTCAGTCTCAGTAAAAGAACTCAGACAGTTCTTCAGATACCAGTATACTAAGACTGTTAGATACAGTCAAATTTAGTTATAGTACGGAACTCAAATAGTTCCATCAGATGCATGATTGTCAGACACAGTCAACCATGTATTCAGAACTACAGTATCACTCATGATCGGTTATCATTAAACTATGTATTAGCGTACAGATTTAGCTATTATGCCTTCGTGATCTCAATTTCTATGTATGCATGTTTGCACTCTCACGTTCATATCAGTCAGTTAGTTAGCATTGTTCATGCATGTAACCCTATTTATGTTCATCCTACCTCACTCGTATGCTCAGTACTCCAGTTGTACCGACGCATTTGCGCTATGGTGCTTTCTCTTTATGTTACACTATAGGTTCAGAGACACGAGTTCCAGACCAGCAGTAGCAGTCGCATTCCAGTATACAGAGTTGCAGTGAGTCCTCTTCATTCAAGGATGATATGATTTGATTTATTCATTTATTATTTCAGTTAGCTATCAGTTTATGGAGTTAGTTGGAGACATGTTCCTTCAACTCCTTATTCAGATAGTATCTAGAGGCTTTCAGATTTAGTTCAGATTTGATTCAGTTTTAGTTATTTTGTGTATCTTTCACCTATATAGATGTTATTTACCAGATTTTTTATTCAGTTGAACCTTATGACCTACATGTTCATGTTTTCCGCATTATAATGATATATATTATAGTGTACAGGTACAGATATCAGTTATAGGTTAGCTTGTGGTCCTTCGAGGTCATAAGCACCGTGTAGCATTCTGGTTTAGAAAAATTGGGGCATTACAAGAAGATTTAAGCCATTAGACGTAAGACAATAAACCTGTCCTAAACTAATTTGGGCTTTCAGCCCATCATCACCTGTCCTAATCTATATTTTTGAACCCTTTTTCGCCCACAATCTGCTTCACCTGTATTAGAATGCAACCTTGGCTTTGAGGCCCCAAATAAATAAATGACTAATTAAAAGAAGACAATAATAAAAATTGAGACTTTTTAAGTCTCTTAGCGACCTCAGCAATGGGTTTTGACCCATTTTCCTTCTTCATCTATCTTCGAGCACCCGCATGCCATGTAGTCGAGCTTTGGTTTAAACTTCGAACTTAACTCGAAGAGGTGGACCTCATTGGCCCATTATGAAATGCAAGAGGAAAGGAGTCTATTTGGACTTGAGATATTTTTTGCATGTAAAAAAAAGATAAAGAAATTAATATACGTTTAAGGCATAAAAGTGACATATTTCAAAGCAAAAGAAAATATCAAGAACCAATTTTTGAATGACAATGATATGCACACTTGCACAAGAATGAGAGTCAACAAATAAAATGCAAAGCAAAGACACCCACTTACATGCCTCATGATTTATGTTCATACAAGAATGAATAAAGGTGAAAGGAAGAAGGTCATATTAAATGAATTAATGTGAGAAACAAACAACGTAAGCTTGCGAAAGTAAAGGGATGAGGCAATAAGGAAAATACTCATGACTTCTAAAATTGAACGAACATAGACACTAATCTATATAACAAAAGAAAATTAAGGTTAACTTTTCAAGAAAGAGAATCTTTAAATTTCAATTAAGACGACATTAACAAAAATTCATACATCTAATTTACAACCAAAATTTTATGAAAAAATGTGTAGTGACCTATGGTTTATATTTCTAAGACATTGTTGATTCTCTTTTTATATTATGAATAAAAGAGAGACATGAATCAAGTCTTTACACACATAAAGAACACATATAACAATCCGGAGTAAGAAAATAAGAATAAAAGTTTAGCATTTCTAAAAGTGAAATATCGTTCAACAATCATACTATGAATGAGTCAAAAATATCCAACTAATTCTATTTAGCTACAAAAGTCCGAACTTTCTCATCATTTTGACAGGACAACATGCAAACAAAAGAGAAATAAACATCTTGGACGGAAAATAAAGCTAGCACTTCATCTCTTTTATGAGGATTTTGAAATTCATTAAAATAATTAGCAAGCAAATGACAAATTCTTGACTTAACTAATTACTATTTTTATCTAGGCGAAACAAATAATAATAATAATTTTTCCAACATAAAAGAAACAACTTTAAATGCTAAAACAAATACATCCGCCAACAATGAATTTAAACAAGGCATGAGTTCGTCTTTTGAGCAAAGATCAAAACTTTATACATAACAATCAAAGAATAAAGTCAAAAGGCAAAACAATCAATATTAACTATTCTTTTCAATATAAAGGAAATAACTTTACATGTTAAAAATAAATATATCTACCAACAATGAGTTTAAACAAGACATGGGTATGTTTTTAAAGTAAATATCAATATTAACTATTCTTTTCAACATAAAGAAAATAATTTTACATGCTAAACACAAACATATCCACCAACAGTGAGTTTAAACAAGACATGAGTATGTTTTTTAAGCAAAGATCTAAACTTTATCAAAAATAATCAAAGAATAAGGTGAAAAGGTGAAACAATCAATATTAACTATTCTTTTCAACATAAAGAAAATAACTTTACATGCTAAAAATAAACATATCCACCAACAATGAGTTTAAACAAAGCATAAGTACATCTTTTAAGCAAAGATTGAAACTTTATCTATAATAATCAACGAATAAAGTCAAAAAGGCACGTACAACTATTGCTAGCTCATTTTTATATCATGAACATGAAAAATAATTAAAATATCGATACCACAACGTCCTATGGCCTTCAAGGCCATCTACAACAAACAATCCTAGCAAACAAAATTATTACTCCGAACTACGAAAAAGAAAAAGATGAAGAAGAAAACGAAAATTAAACTAAAAAAAAAAAAAAGAAAAGGTGTGTTTACCTTTTTGGGGGGAAGCAAAATGAGACTACGAGCTTCGTCGGAATCAACCACCACCGAAAAATGTCGCCGGCAAGTCGAAAATTTTAATTAGCCAACCAACTCTATGAAACAAAAATTTTTACTAAATAAAAATAATTATTTTGCTCAAAAAGATTTTTTAACCATTCTAGTCCTTTCTTTTTTTTACTTTCCACCTCTTTTCTACCAAAGTAGTGGTAGTATTTATAGGAAAGAATGGATTTTTATTTTCTCTCTTCCACCAATGAGGGAGAAAAATATTTATAGGAAATGATGAAGATTTATTTCTTGTCATCCACCAATGTGGGAGAAAAAGCAATTAAGAGTGTTTTTGAAATTTTAAAATTGAAGATAAGGTGAGGTGGAAGATAATTTGGGGGAGGGGGGAGGGGGATTGTACAATGTAGTACAACTTTTGAATTTTAAAATTGGGAAAGGACAAAGTTGGGGGGGAATAGTACAATGTAGTACAATTTAAAATTATTTTTTAGTGGGAATTAGGTAGAAGTTATGAGAATTTTTGGGAATTTTGGGGTTATTTAAAATATAGCCCCAATTGGGATTTAAAATTTAGTCATATTTATTTAATTTTGACCAAATTAAAAATTAATTGATGGATTACATTACAATTATTGCCAATTTGATTTCAATTATGGTCAAATCTAATAAATTGGCTAAATTAAATTAAAATTCGATACAAATTAATAATTCTTTTAATCCCGAGCTTCTTGATTTAATAAAATCAAATGCATATTTATCCAACTAAATTATTTTGATGATAAATTATATTAAAATCAAGATTTTAATCTTTATATTTATTTTTAAAATAAGTCTTAATTAAAATCCAATATTCCATAGAATAAATATTTAAGTAAACAAATTATATAATCTCATATAATTGAACACGATAATGTATAATTGCTACTTAAAATGACAAAATCACGTAGAAAAATATTTTGAAAAATTTTTATTTGGATGAAATAAATATTTTGATTTTATTAAAAATCAAAGAAACTAAGGATTAAATTTAGCCGTGGAGGGCAAAAATTAGGTGTCAACAAAAAGAAAAACAGATTATATTTAGGACCGTCACTCTATTTTAATCATAAAATTACAAGAGAGAAAAAAAAACTGGATTGTTTAATGTGCACAGATCCATTTCAAATAGATATTCTGAGTTCAAATTTGGGCATTGACATAGTCAGACCTGTGATATATAATATCTCTCAAGATCTTATAAAGTCAATATATATATATATATATATATATATATATATATATATATATGAAAGATAAATCATTTTCCCTCCCCAACTTTGAACAATAATCATACTCTCCCCTTTATCCTAATTGACCTTTTAAAATTCCTATTTTACCCTTTATCATCAATATTTTTATTCTTTTTTTTAACTTCTTTAAAATCATCATATTTTCATTTTAAAAAAAATTCATATAACAAATTTTTCATAAAAACATAAACATTATTCATATAAAAAAAATTTCTTAAAAACATAAACATTATCATCTAGAAAAAAAAAGTAAGAAATATATAAGTTAATGATGATTTTTATGAAGTAAATTAGCATAATAAGAAAATTAATTTTATTAATAATAATCAAAACTATAATATTTATTTTAACAAGTGAAAATAATAAGTACTACTAATTTTATAAACATATTTCAATGCAGAAAATATAAACAATAAATGAAAGAGATAAGTCTCTAGTACCACCCCGAACTATGGTCAAAGTTGTTACGATACACTCCAACTTCACAGGGGCCCTATTATCTCCTAAACTCAAATTTAGCGTATTTTAATCATTTTTTTGTGCTAATGTGACACCTTTATTACATAAAATGGAGCCCATATCAAATGTGTCACACCATCTAAAACGATTGACAAAAGGTATCTCGTTAGCTAAAAAAATTGACAAAAATACGCAAAAATTTAGTTTAAGGGAAAATAGGACCCCCGTGAAGTTGACGTGTATCGTAGCAAATTTGGTCATAGTTCGGGGATACTAGATGTTTTTCTCAAATAAAAATAAGGTCAAATTTTAAAGATTATATTTATTTATATAAATTATAAAATATGTAATACTTTATTAATGGCAATCACATCTTATTTACTGATATAGACAATAGATAATATCGTTTCTTATCACTTGATCATCATGTTAAAAATAAATGTTTTAGTTTATCTGCTCAATTTATGAAATCAAGAGAATTGTATTATGTTTTTTTCCTACCCTTTAGTGTTAAATAACTATATAAAGTAATAGTATAGACAAATTTAAAGTTTCAAATTATCATTAATAAGATTAATTTAGCAAAATATACCTCTAAGTAAAATTTTCTTAAGGATTGTGCTATATCAACAAAAAGTTAAGTAATACGAAACGAATTTAGTAAGAGAGTGATAAAACACAAAAATATACGCACATGCATGTACATACATATGTATATATATACACTTAGGGGTGGGTTGTTTAGAAACAAGTTATTCCGAAATTAGTTATTACAAAATAAGTTGTACTAACATGTATGTGTGATAACTTATCTCGTCACTGTTGTATAAATGGTGCGACAAATAATTTTGAGACTGCCTAATACATCTAATTAAACACAGGATAAATAATCATGAATTTTATCTCTGAATTATTATAATTATACATCACACCAAACGACTCTTTAATACATATAATATTAAAATAACGATCTTAAAAAATAACATTGAATTTTGTGATAAATTTATAAAATGTATTAATTTGCGTATAAAGTTAATAAACTTAAATAAAATTCTACAAATATCCATGCTAAAAAAATATTCATTACATATAATATAAAAAGATATTATATAAATATAGAATTAAAATTATAAGGACAAAATGGACATTGCATGGGATAAAGGAGGGAGTATGATTATTGTTTAATGTTGAGGGGAGAGTTTGATTTTTTAATCAAAGTTGGGGGATGAAAATGATTTTCACTTGTAACACAACCAAAAAGAAATCTGAAGTATGTTTCATTATACAAATCGATCTTGGACTTTGTTATTTTTTAATGAACGAAGGTTGGATTTTTTTAATGGAAAAGGTCTGAAATACCCTTCAAGTATTGAAATTGGGTCAAAAATACCCTTCGTTAATCTATTGGGCCAGAAATACCCTTCAAGTATTGAAAATGGTTCAAAAATACCCCTTCATCCACCTTTATGGCTCAAAAATACCCTTGCAACTAATGATTTTTAAATATCATAATTAAAAATTCAAAAAAGGGTCAGAAATACCCTTTAAGTAATGAAATTAGTTTTAAAATATCATCCATCCACCTTTATGGCTCAAAAATACCCTTGCAACTAACTATTTTCTCAAATCATGAATAATTTTTTGTAATATACGTGGCAGCTTTCACTTGGTTGAAACTAAATTAATTTAAATGTTATATTCAATCCGGCCTAAACTCAAGCTTTAGGGTGGGGTGGGTGATTTTGAGTGGTATAAGCTTTGCTTTTCCTACTTTGATTTGGGAAGTTATTTTTCTTAGTTTGAAATTTAGAATAAATATGTGTTTTAGGAAAAATCTTCTTCAAAATTTTTAGTCAAACGAACATTTTCGTTCGCCCGAACCTACCCTTAAAAACTTGTAACGGTGAGGTGATGTTTTTTCTGGTAGTTCTAGTATCGGCATAAGAGAACACTCTAAGGTTCATGATTAATCAAAGTTTTACATCAAAATCTCTTACCTATTTTTTTTTACTACAAATGGCCTTAAATAATTAATCATCATTTAACTCGTGTGGAATTGGTATATATTATATTCTTCATTATACAATTTTCTATTATTTTAACTCACACCTGAAATATTATACTAGTAGATTGCGATGATTCTTTATAAAGGGAAGAGAATGTACTCCATAGCTATATTCCCTGCCCCAGAAAAAGTAACATGCATCTTTAAGGTTATATTTTGACCATATTATAGAACAGTAATGTCAAATAATGATACTGTATATCCTCTGTTTTAATTTATTTATTTTAATTATTATTTACATAAAATATTTTAAATTATTAATTATATTAAATCTTTTAATAGTGCAATTATTTTATGAACATAATTTTTAATATATAAATTTTATTATAAAAAATTAAAAATTTTATATCCAAATTCACATCAAATATTAATTAGCTTGATCATTATACTTTGATAAACAAAGAAACAAAGGAATGGATAATAGTTACAAGATTTGCCATTTGTGAGAAAGAGTAAAATTACTGAAAGTACTGGTATTTTATTTACTATAGATATTCTCCACAAGCACGGATTAAAAAATATTTTCACAAAGTTTATATTGTCTCGTTTTGCCGCTATATTAAAGCCTAGCATTATTGACGTTGGGGCAACCTTTATACGATTTGAATCGGGTAGCTTGAGTTGGGGTTGGATGGGATATAACATTTTAATTAATGTAGTTTCAATCAAGTGAAAGGTGCCACATATTTTTTTTAAAAAAATTATTTATGATTTAAGAAAATCGTTAGTTGCACGGGTATTTTTGAACCAATTTCAATACTTAAATTGTATTTCTGACCCTTTTTTGAATTTTTAATTATGATTTTTAAAAAATCGTTAGTTGCAAGGGTGTTTTTGAGCCATAAAGGTGGATGGATGGGTGTTTTTGAATCATTTTCAATACTTGAAGTGTATTTCTGGTCCAATAGGTTAACGAAGGGTATTTTTAACCCAATTTCAATACTTGAAGGATATTTCTGACCTTTTTCCGTCTTTTTAATGAATAAAGCTTGGACTTTGTTATACAGTGTGGTTGAACCTAATTCAAAATAGGTTTATGGTTTTCCTGCAAACTCTATGTAGTCCTAACATATCTACCATATTATATGCTCCTATGAAGTAGCTGAAACTCAAAACCATGCCAAATAGCAACGGCAAATTAGATAGATAGATAGGGATAGATAGATAGAAAGATATTTGCAAATAAATCTGAACTTCCTGTCTAGTATTCCAAGCTGAGACCAATCAATATATATATATATATATATATAAAAGAGATCAATAGTCAATCCTATGTGGCATGCCTTAGAGACCTCTAATACTATTTATCTATTTTGTGGGTTTTTTGAATTATTTTCTCCTATTTTTAATTAACAAATTATTTAAAATTAATAAAAATCATCCATTAATGTCTATATTATTAGAAATTAAATACAATGTGTTAAATATACAACATGATTATTATCTCATGCTATTAAACTCTTCCACTTCGTCATCTTATTTGTCACACTTTTTATTATTTAATTTATCTATTCTTCCTCTTGAAAAAAAATAATTCATCCCACTTCCCTGATTTAAAAATACTTTTATGACAATCTATATATATCTTTATCTTCTTTTTTTTTTTTTTCAATTTTTTGAGTTTTTTCTTATTCTTTTTAATTTATATAATATGTTAAAAACTCAAAAATCATCTAAAAGTTGGAACTCCCATTTTAACTAAATTTTTAAGAGAATTAAACATGAAAATTATGGCTTACTATTATTATTATTATCCATTCATATCCTTAATGTTACTCTATCTTCTCATGCCTTTTGATATTCCAAAAATAAATTCTATAAATTTGAACATTTGAATAAGCATTTCTCAATGCACTTTCAAAATTAAGCATTGGGTCAATATTGGTTGTAATTTTTTATTAATACTAGTTTTTTGTTTACAAATTTATGCTTCTTCATCACTCTAAAAGCAATTATCAAGGTAAACAAATATACTTTATTTTTCTTGTGTGTGTTAGTAGTTGAAAGTTTGTAAAAATGCATCATAAAATTTTAAATACATGTTATTTTTATCATTTAAATTTTTTTTTTTAGTGATAGTATTTTATAAACTGAAGAAAAATATTCATATAGATCAAATACTAATTATGAATAGTAGAACCTTCTTCTAATTTTCAATATTTGATTCTAATAACCAATTTAATTTTTATTTGTAGAATTAAACTTGATTCTTGAGGAATATTAATTTATCATAAATTTTATGAATAATGTTTATCTTCACCTTTTCTATTAATTTGTTCTTTATACATGTTCCGTTTACTTTTTTATGTTAATTTTCTCTTTATGATGGATAATTAAAACATGTTCTATTATTTCTGCGGTTTGAATTCAAGGAGTAACTCTTTTATTATTATTATTTTTGAAAGAAAAACTACTAAATTCAAATGTTAATTTATTATAAAAATGCATTTACTATTTTTATTGTTATGTTTTCGGTGCTTATTATATTTTCATGTTTTTAATAATTAAGTTCGCAAGAATGATGTTGCATCTTTTTGTTTTGCATGTTCTCTATATGATTTCTCTTTATTTTGTATTTTATATGAATTTTTGATTATTGTAATTTTATAATTATTTTATGATTTTGATAGAAATCTATTATAACCACGCTAAGCGGACAAATTCACTTGTTAATTAATATTACCTTAGGAGTATCAGTAAACCAACGTCTTGCTATCACTTGTTAATCAGTAAACTATTCTCCTAGTAACAACTCTTGCTATCATAGACATTATCAAATTATATAATAGTAACTGGCTTTTTAATAGACACTCAAGTTTATTATATAAATATTAAACGCATACTTAATGATGTTGTAAGACAAATTATACTTAAGACTACTCCTATATATGCTTTATCTACTCATCATATATAATAGGCTTATCTGTTTTTGAGTTTAACTTATATCTATTTAAAGGTGTAAATAATGTTTTAAGTTATATCTATTTAATGGTATAAATAATGTTTATCTGTGTTAATGGATCAACTTCATGCAAGTATTTGCGCCAAATAAGTAAATCACAATTATTGAAAACCTGCACTACGCAACAAAGAACAAAAATTTTACACTTACTAGATATTTTTTCGGATCATATGGAAAATACAAAGGTCAAAAAAAAAGTTGTGAGATTATTCCATACCTCTACAACATCAATGAAATCTTGTTTTCTCTAAAATGCTCCAACCTACTTGGTGAGCTCAGCACTCCCGGAGAACATCCATCTCAGAGAAGAGCTTATAAAATACAAGAATATTACTGAAATGGAATTACAACATCATGCTGTCCTCAAGCATGTGCATAACTGAGTTTACACGTAATTACTTAAAAATTGCTACAAAGTCCCAATCAATAACAAACTACTTTCTAGACTTTGTAGGCATATATTGAAATCGATCAACAAAAATACTGAGAAACATGTTCCATAGAAAAACAATCATAACCATACAAATTATTTTTGGCTAGTAATCACATCACTGGTCAAAACGAACAACACAAAAGTTACAAACAAAATTCAAAAGCAAGATTATCAGCATTACTAATCTAACTTTACCAAAGAGAGATTGTTTAGAACTTAACTCCTAGTAAGTAGCAGAGAAGGTTTACAAATAAAGGTGCCCTTTTAGTGTATTACTATAAAGAATTGTCTTCTTTCCCCAGTTTCAGGATGGAAGCATAATGGCTGTATAAAGTCAGCCATCCAACATTGAGCTAAAAAAGCAAATAATTTTGCTTTATATTACTAAATCTACTTGTTGTTCATCGTATTTCCACATTACTACTATCTCATTAAAATTGTTTGATAAATTTAATTGTCAAAAATATAAAGCTATAATGACTTGAACAGTGCCTAACCAGTAACAGCAATTTACTGCAAGAACTATGGCAATTATCAATTATTTTTCATATTTTACGTTCGACTTTATTATATACATTAAGCACAAATTATCAGAAAGAGAGTGATACACTGAGTACTCTTTCTAATGAACCAATGTCAACATTAGGCTCCCTCCAAAATGTTTCTTTGATAATGAGATAACTTTCGTCCTCCAAATCATATAAATCAATAGAAACTTTATTTCTTTCATAATAAAGCTCTTTCTTAATTGGATCTTTCACATAAAACACTTGATGCACTTGTGATTCTAGTACAAAAGGGTCAACTATGTTGCATTTTATGTGCATCAACCCATATTCATCTACTTTATTATGAAATCAATCAAATCTAAATAGTACAACACTAAGGCAACCCCAATAATCTATCTCGATGATATCGAATCACTCCATAATAGACAGCCATTCCATCGCCAGAATTTGGATCTCTAGCACTAGCAAAACTATCTATTGTTGCTGACAAAGTCACTCCACTATTCCGAGTCTTTCTTGAGACATATGGTGTCATTGCATGAAATCGACATCCATTAATGAAATATGCAATATATCTTTAGCAACAAAATTAGGCCCTATTGCTATCCATCTTAAATGATTTAGCAATTTCACATTTTTAACTTTTTTCTTAAACCAATCACCAAATTCTCAACTATGAATCTGTGCCTTTACCCATGCATTTCCTCTGGTAAGATTATCAACTAAATCCTTATATTTTCTGTTAGCATGTATTGCAAATTAAATCAATAATGATATAGATGAATAAAATTTAAATAGATTATGATATTATATAAAGGAAGTTAAATTACAAATAACTATTTTATCTTACTTGATAAATGTTTCAACTTGTTCAACTCTGGCATTGAACAAAGCATATCGATGTGCTTCAAAGCATTAATGATTATCCAATTCAAAAGTGTTGCCTTTGCTTTTCTTCTTACTTATGATTAGATGACCTGTCTTAGGAGATATAGGTGAATAGTCAGCTCCTTGTATTTGAATACCCTCATCATCCCATGTTGGATACCTACTGAATTTTGTCTTCACCCCATATCTGGGTATCTCAAACAAAAGATTAAATATTCTTTAGCCAAAAAACCCTCTGCTATTGATGCTTCAGTGGTATTTTGATTATGAACAAATCCCTTATAGTTACACAGATTTCTTTCAATAGGATACATATGACACAAATAATTTGGGGCCCCGAGCTTAATTTCATCTACTAAATATGTATGACCCCGTAAAGTTCTAGACCATTTCAATCCTATAGCATGCCAAAAGAGATCCCAGACTTAGAAAATTTTAACTAAGTGTTGAGACTTAGTCTCATTTTTGCCACAATATTTCAATGATCTCATTTTTTATCTTTTCGGCCTTAGATTGTTGATTTTTAAATTGATTCATGATCAGGGCTATCTATAGGTCATCTCGGGTGAGTTTCGGAATTTTTGGATATCGTTTGAGACATGTTTGGATAACCAAAATAAAAACCCAACGCGATCAGGATGCATCGCGTTGGTTATCGTGTCATCACCATCAATGTGATGCATAGGTAATCACATCAATACCATCGATGTAGCGTGTCACCTGTCGCGTCACTGAACACTTTTTGCTTACTAAATTATGGGTTTGTGGGAGGGGGCAAAGGATTCATATTCAATCCATCTTAACTCACCATAACATAAAATTAAGCCTCTCAAAGGGCAAAATTCACTCATTATCTCACCAATTCTCTCAAGAGCAAAATCCTAGTTCATCAAGTCTAAGATCAAGTTCCAAGAAATCACCAACAATTCTCACGAATTCAATAATTAAGGTATGTTTAGGTGTTCATCCTTGGGTTCCTTCCACCCTTGGAGTTCAAGAATCTTCTTTTAAAACTTAGATTGTGATTTACATTCTTGAATGGAATTGTGTTCATGTATGTGCTGTTGTGTGGGTTTCAAGCTAAAAATATTTTGAGTTTCATGTAAATGAACTAGAATGTGTGTTGATTCATGTAACCCTCATGTTAAATCCTTGAATTGTGATGTTGAATATGGTAGTCATGATATTCATACGTTGCTCATTCTCATGTACAAGAATTATTTATCCTAGGTGTTTGACAAAATATCTATGTGAATATTATGCATGGTAACCTATGTATGATGCTTTTAAAGTTGAGATATAGTTCCATTATCTATGATATCGAGTCCCAGGGGTATTGAATACCCAAAATTTAGCTAATTATATAGTCTTCAGTAAAAATAGAATGATTTCGTAGTATCCCAAATAGTAGCATTCGGTTGGTTAATAGAATCAGTGTGAGTTCAGTAAAGCCTAGTACAATCTAGTGATTAGTTCAGTGTCGATTTAGTTAGGGGTAGGATTTTGCACTGAGCTAACCCAGGAATAGGGGCATTCCTGCCAGCAGAGGGTTTGACCCTTAGTAGTAGTCCCTGAGTTACAGAACTACGTAACCAGCATAAGGTAAATCATCTTCCTGTCAGACTAGGGTTGATGTAACTATATACATCTCATAAGTCTTCCTACTAGATTAGCGTTGACCCAGCTAATTTTAGTAACCCGTGGAATGGTGCTAACACCCTTCCAACTGGGGTTACAGGTTGGACCCCAAATCAGTATTTAATCTAGGTATGTCGGTTAGATGATAACTCCCACAGTTACAGTTTCAGTAACCAGTATTCAGTAAATAACTCAGTTTAGTTCTAAACGATCATGACATACAGTTGTTAGTTATTTAGTTATCAGAAACTCAGTACTTCAGCTTCAGACTAATTCAGACAGACAATGTTTGCTTAGTATTGCATGTTCAATACTTACAGTAGTCCCAATCTTGTATATACTCTCGTACATTTATTTTATGACATTTTGTTATTATTTTCATGCATGTGAACCCATGCATATCAACTTATCCTTACCTAGCATACCAGTACATTAAAAATACTGATGCATACTCTTTGTTTGCGCTATGATGTCTCATATCATACGTTCAGACGCTCGAGTTCTTGACCCTACTTATTCATATCAGCCGCAGATATAGTAGTGATTCCTCATCCATTGAGGATATGACACTCATTTAGTTATTTTATTATGTATTGTATTTCAGTTTTTTGGTTACTTTTAGATAGTAGTCGGAGTTAATTGGGGCCTGTCCCATCAACTCATTTATTTCAGATATTAGAGGTTTTTAGATATATTCAGTTACCAGTTATTCTACTGATGTTCCCAGTATTGATTTTGTTTTATGAACCTTATGGCATCTTTAGGTTTTACTTCCGCATATGTTTTATGATTATTATTCAGTGCTCACAGCAGGTACAAGTCATGGGAAAGCTTATGATTCTTTGGGGTCATAAGCACTGTATGATGCCCAAGGTACAGTCTCGGGGCATTACAAACTTGGTATTAGAGATAGGTTCTAAAGTGTCCTAGGGGTTTTGAAAGCTGCATCAAGTAGAGTCTTGTGCATGGGTGTGTAGCGCGCCACACTTATTGATAAAAGGCTATAAGGGTTTTTTAGGAAAAGTTTCATTCTTTCAGTGTTTATATCGTGCGGGTCAGCATGACCTCAAGTTAAACTCTCTGATAATCTAATTTTTATTTCTGTTTATAGAACATGCCTTCCAGAAAGACTAACGGAAGAAGAGCTGGGAACCAGCCAGCACCTCCGCTTGTTTAGTAAGTTCCCCTGAATGAGCATGTTTCTCATGCAAAATTTAGAGCAGCATTTACCACTCTAGCCCATTCTGTGGTAGCTTAGAATGTTTTCCTAGCTGCCTTCAGGCCAACCTAGTAGCCAATACTTCTGCAGCTAGAATTTGGGACTTCACTCGAATGAACCTTCCTTTATTTTTAGGGTCTAAGTCTGAGAAGGACCCATAGGAATTCCTTGACATAGTGCAGAAGCTAACATACATTATGGGGGTAACTACTAGTGACAGTGCTGAGTTAGCTGCCTATCAGCTATAAGATATAGCTCATACATGGTTTAAGCAGTGAAAGGTAGATATAGGCATAGATGCAAGGCCTATAGAATGGAAGAGTTTGCTACTACCTTCTTAGATAGGTTCTTTCTATTGGAGTTGAAAGAGGCTAAGGTGTTAAAGTTCATCAACCTAAAGCAGAGCAACATGAGTGAAAGAGTATTCCCTCAACTTTACTTAGTTGGCCAGGTATGATCCTCATGTGGTAGCTAATAGCAGGTCTAAGATGAGCAAGTTTTTATCTGGTGTATCTGACAGTATGGTCAAGGAGTGTAGGACTGCAATACTGATTAAAGAGATAAACTTGTCTAGGTTTATGGTCCATGCTCAACAAATTGAGAAACATAAGACTAAGGAAAAAGAGAGGGAGAATAAGAGGGCTAAAACAGGTAGCTTCAGCTTCACTCAGCTAAAGTTAGAAGGTGGTAACCGTCTTCAGTTCTGCCTAAAATCTTCAGTCCTAGCTCCTTCTTTGGCTAGTGTGCTAATGCCCAAATTCAGGAATGATAATAAGGATAGGGCGCTAGGCTCTAAATCTCAGGGTAGTGTTAATAGTGCTCGAACAAATCCTTTTTTCCAGAAATATGGCAGAAACCATCAAGGTATCTGCAGAGATGGTAGCGACGTGTGTTTTGAGTGTGGTAATCCAGACCATATGATCATAGAATATCCTCAGGTGGGTTCACAGAGTCATTATAACCGTCCCCCAGTTCAGTTCGGTCGCCCATCTCAGCAGGGTGTCGCTTCCAGTTTCACCAATGGGCAGCGCCCAAATAGGCTTTATGCACTTCAGTCCTGACAAGATCATGAGAGTTCTCCTGATGTATTTACTAGTATGTTGCAAGTCTTTCACTTACATATTTATGCTTTATTAGATCCTGGAGCTTTTTAATATTTTGTGACTCCTTACATAGCCATCAACTTTGGAGTCAGTCCTAAAATCCTAATAGAGCCTTTCTTAGTCTCCAACCCAGTGGGTAAGTCTATCATAGCCCGACGAGTATACAAAAACTATTTAGTTATGGTGTCTCAGAAAGTTACTTCAGCAGACCTTGTAGAGATAGAGATGATAGATTTTGACGTCATTCTCGACAGAGATTGGCTCCATTCACACTATGCTTCAGTTGATTATAGAAATAGATTTATCTATTTTCAGTTCCTGAATGAACCTGTTTTTGAATGGAGGGGTAGTACCACAACACTTAAGGGTCAATTTGTTTCGTACCTTAGAGCGAGAAAAATAATATCCATGGGGTGTGTCTATCATCTCGTATGAGTCAAAAACTCTAGTTCCAGAACTCCTATCTTGAGTCAGTTCCAATCGCAAGCGAATTTCTATATGTGTTTCTCAAAGATCTCCTCGGGGTTCCTCCCAAAAGGAAAATTAACTTTAAAATTGACCTACTTCTCGATACTCAGCCCATCTCTATTCCACCATACAAAATGGCTCCAGCTGAACTTCAAGAGTTAAAAGAACAGTTGAAAGACCTCTTAGAGAAAGGGTTTATTAGGCCCAATATATTTCCTTGGGGTGCACCAGTTCTATTCGTGTAAAATAAAGACGACTCTTTTAGAATGTGTAGAGACTACTGTCAGTTCAATGAAATCACCATCAAGAATAAATATCCTCTTTCGAGAATCGATGATGTGTTCAACCAACTTCAGGGTGCTAGTTACTTCTCTAAGATAGACCTCAGATCCGACTATTATCAGTTCAGAGTTATAGAATGTGAAATTTCAAAAACAGCTTTCAGAACCTGGTATGGTCACTTTGAGTCTCTAGTCATGTCCTTCGGCCTCACTAATGCCCCAGTAGCCTTTATGGACTTGATGAATTGAGTGTTCAAGTAGTACTTGGACATGTTCGTCATAGTCCTTATTGATGACATTCTTGTTTACTCCCGCAATAAAAATGGTCATGAAGACCATCTCAGAATAGTATTATAGACTCTCAGAGTCCATCAGTTGTTCGCTAAACTTAGTAAGTGCAAATTTTGGATAAGATTAATAGCTTTACTTGGCTATATTATTTCGAGTGATGGTATTAGAGTTGGTATCAAAAGACCAAAGCAGTGAGAAACTGGATCAGACCCATTTCTCTGTCAGATATTAAAAGTTTCTTGGGTTTGGCTGGCTATTACTAACAGTTTATTAAAGGATTTTCGTCTAGTATATCCCCCATGTCCAGATTGACTTAGAAGAAAGTCAAGTTCCAGTAGTCAGATTCTTGTGAGAAGAGTTTTTAGGAGTTGAAGACTCAACTCACTAATCCCTAGTTTTGACTTTGCCCTATGGTTCAGACAGATTTATTGTATACTGTGATGCTTTTAGAGTTGGTTTAGGGTGTGTTTTGATACAGAGAGGTAAGGTTATAGCCTATGCCTGTAGAATACTTAAGCTCCATGAAAAGAATTATCCCACCCACGATCTTTAGTTAGCACCTATTGTGTTTGCCTTAAAGATTTAGATGTACTATTTGTATGGGGTACATATTGATGTGTTCATAGACCACAAAAGCCTACAATATGTGTTTTCACAGAAAGACCTGAACTTGCATTAGAGAAAGTGGTTAGAGTTTTTAAAAGATTATGATATGAGTATTCTGTATCATCCAGGAAAGGCTAATGTAGTGGCAGATGCCCTCAGTAGGTTTTCCATGGGTAGCATTTCTTACGTTGAGGATGGTAAGAAGAAGTTAATTCAAAAAGTTCATCAGCTTGCCAGACTAGGTGTCCATTTGGTTGATTCGGCTGAGGGTAGTGTTTGGGTACAGAATAGTTTGGAATTTTCTTTAGTTTTTGAGGTGAAAAAAAGTAGGATAGGGATCCTAGTTTAGCTAAGCTTAAAGAGTCAGTCAGAGAGCAGAAGGTAGAGGTTTTCTCCCAAGGGGGAGATGCTGTGTTGCGTTGCCATGGTAGGCTGTGTGTGCCCTATGTAGATAGAGTGAGATAGAGAATTCTTGATGAAGCGCATGGTGTAAGTTACTCTATTCATCAAGGGGCCACTAAGATGTACCGTGACTTGCGGGAAGTCTATTGGTGGAGTTGGATGAAGAGAGACATTACAGAGTTTGTGGATAAGTGCTCTACTTGTCAGCAGGTGAAGATTGAGCACCAAAATCCTAGTGGTTCCATATAGGAGTTCAGTATTCCCACATAAAAGTGGGAAGAAGTGAACATTGACTTCGTGATGGGTTTGCCTCATACTCGTCATCAGCACTATTTGATTTGGGTCATTGTAGACAAGATGACCAATTCTGCCCATTTCTTGCCAGTCCATACCTCCTATTCATCCAAGGACTATGCCTCACTCTATATCAGAGAGTTGGTTAGGTTACACGGTGTCCCGTTATCTATCATTTCAGATAGAGGTACGCAGTTCACCTCTCACTTTTGGAAAGCCTTCCAAAAGGGTCTTGGAACCCAAGTCCATCTCAGTATAGCCTTCCACCCTTAGACAGATGGTCAAGCAAAAGGACTATTCAGGCTCTAGAGGATATGTTGAGAGTGTGTGTCATTGACTTTAAGGGTAGTTGGGATGACCACTTACCTTTAATTGAGTATAATAACAGCTATCATTCCAGTATTTAGATGACTCCATTTGAGGCTCTTTATGGAAAGAGGTGTAAATATCCTATTGGTTGGTTCAAGGTAGGGAAGACCATGCTGATAGGGCCCTATTTAGTATTTGATGCCTTAAAGAAGGTTCAGTTGATAAGGGAAAGGCTTAAAGCAACCCAAAGCCGACTTAGCATTAGTGCACCTATTATTTCTTATCTCCTTGCTAAAGAAGTGCATAGGTGACCCAGCAGTTGTAGTTCCTGTAAAGAGTGTAGATGTTCAGAATAGTCTCTCTTATGATGAAGTTCCAGTCGAAATCCTCGATCGTTAGACTCACAAACTAAGGAACAAAGAAGTTCCCTTGGTCAAAGTTCTTTGGCGGAACTAGTCCATTGACGGAGCTACTTGGGAAGCAGAAATAGAAATGCGAACTAAGTACCCTCATCTCTTCTCCTCAAACTCAGATTCAACCTAAGGTAAAAGTTTTCCTTAGATTTACTCTGTTTCATGCTTAGTTTCAGTTGTATATCATTCTCATATCATTCATGCATTCATGAATCAGTTCAGTCATGAGTTATGTCTCAAGATTCAATCATGTTTTATCTATGCACGTTAGTATAGTTGCAGTACCTCAGTGTCTTTCAGCTCAATCAGTCTCATTTGAGGATGAATATTCCTTAGGGAAGATATTGTAAGACCCTGTAAAGTCCTATCCCATTCTAGTCCTATAGCATGCAAAAAGAGGTCCTAGACTAAGAAAATTTCAGTGAAGTGTTGAGACTTAGTCTAATTTTAGGCCTCGATATTTCAATAGTCTTATTTTTATCGTTCTGGCCTTAGATTATCAATTTTTAAATTGATTCATGATCAGGGTTATCTATAGGTCATCTCGGGTAAGTTTTAAAATTTTTAGACATCATTTGAGACACGTTTAGATGACCAAAAAATCAAGCCAACACGATCAAGATGTATTGCATTAGCTATGACGCCGTCACCATTGGCGTAACATGTCGGTTATTGCGTTGATACCATTGATACGGTGCATCGCCTGTTGCATCACTGGGCACTTTTTGCTTACTAAATTGCGGTTTTGTGGGGGCAAAGGAGTCATTTTCTACACATCTTAACCAACTATAACATAAAATTAAGCCTCTTAAATGGAAAAATTCACTCATTATCTAACAAACTCTCTTAAGAGAAAAACCCTAGTTCATCAAGTCTAAGATCAAGTTCCAAGAAATCACCAACAATTCTCACGAATTTAACAATTAAGGTATTATTAGGTGTTCATCCTTGGGTTCCTTCCACCCTTGGAGTTCAAGAATCTTTTTTTTTTTTAACTTAGATTGTGATTTACATTCTTGAATGGAATTGTGTTCATGTATGTATTGTTGTGTGGGTTTCAAGCCAAGAATATTTTGAGTTTCATGTAAATGAACTAAAATATGTGTTGATTTATGTAACCCTCATGTTAAATCCTTGAATTTTGATGTTGAATATGGTAGTCATGATATTCATACATTGCTCATTCTCATGTACAAGAATTATTCATCCTAGGTGTTTGACAAAATGTCTATGTGAATGAATTGTGCATGGTAACCTATGTATGATGCTTTTAAAGTTGAGATATGGTTCCAACATCTATGTTATCGAGTCCTAGGAGTATTGACTACCCAAAATTTAGCTGTTTATCCAGTCTCTAGTCGAAATAGAATAATTTTGTAGTAACCTGAATAGTAGTATTCGATCGGTCAATAGAATCAGTGTGAGTTTAGTCAAGCCTAGTACAGTCTAGTGATTAGTTTAGTGTGGATTCTATTGGGAGTTGGATTCAGCACTGAGCTAACCTAGGGATGGGGGCATTCCTGCCAGCAGAGGGTTTGACCCTTTATAGCAATCCCTAAGTTACTGAACTACATAGCCAGCGTAGGGTAAATCGTCTTCCTGTTAGACTAAGGTTGATGTTACTATATACATCTCATGAGTATTCCTTCCAGTTAGGGTTGACCTAGCTAATATTAGTAACTCGTGGCATGGTGCTAACACCCTTTCAACTGGGGTTACAGGTTGAACCCCAAATCAGTCTATGATTGAGGTATGTCGGTTAGATGATAACTCCCACAATTATAATTTTAGTATCATGTGTTCAGTATTCAGTACAAAACTTAGTTCAGTCCTACAAAATCATGACTCACAGTTGTTAGTTATTCAGTTATCAGAAATTTAGTACTTCAGCTTCAGACTAATTCAGACAGATGATATACACTTAGTATTGCATGTTCAGTATTTACATTAGTCCCAGTCTTGTATATACTCTCATCAAATTATTTCATGATATTTAGTTATTATTATCATGTACGTAAACCCATGCATATCATCCTAACTTCACCTAGCATACCAGTACATTCAATGTACTAACGCATACTCTTTTTTTGCGCTATGATGTCTCATATCATAGGTTCGGATGCTCGAGTTCCTGACCATACCTAGTCAGATCAGTCGATCAGCCGCAGCTATAGTAGTGAGTCCTTATCTATCGAGGACGTGACACTCATTTAGTTATTTTATTATTTATAGTATTTCAGTTTTTCAGTTACTTTTAAACAGTATTTGGATTTAGTTGGGGTCTATCCCATCAACACATTTATTTCAGATGTTAGAGGCTTTCAGAGACTTCCAGTTAGCAGTTATTCTACAGACATACTCAGTATTGATTTCATTTTATGAACCTTATGACATTTTTTAGTTTTTACTTCCGCATATGTTTCATGATTATTATTCAGTGCTCATAGCAGGTACCAATAATGGGTTAGCTTGTGGTCCTTCGGGGTCATAAGCACCGTGTGGCACTCAGGGTGTAGTCTTGGGGTGTTACAAAATAGATCGGCAAATCTGTAAGTATATCAAAAAAAGTTAGAGGAATAATCTTTTCAGGATCACATTCTATATCTATGATTTCAGCCTTCATTTCATCTATATCACTTCTTCTTATAACTTTACTATATATGACTCTAAAATAATTCCCAACCTAATCTAGGCCAAAGACACATTCTTGGGTAGCACTTTTCTAACTGCAACCTAGAGCAGGTGATGCATTATGAAATGAGCATCGTGGCTTTTGTATCCTGATATTTTCATCTCATCTATTAACACTTGGCTTGTTATATTAGAGGCACACTCTTTTGGAAATTTTGCATCTTTTAAAATAGTGTAAAACAATCTTTTCTCCTCTAATTCCATAGAGAAACAAGCTTTAGCCAAATAAAATTTTCCACTATTATCACATTCTATTAGTTGAAGGTCTTTGCGCATCACTAGTGTTTATTGACATTTTTTTAATAGTTTCCAAGTGAGAATTGTGTGTGTGAGGTGGAGTTGTAAGTTATGCTAAGCGTTAGGCATTAAGCTTGGATGATTGGTGGCTATGAAGGTGGATGTGATGATTTCTTGGTTAATGGTGCTAGTTATAGAGAAGTGATCTAATGGGCTTGGACAGTGTATGCAAGAGCTTGAGTTTGATCAACTTGTAATTAAGTTCGATATTGTGTTCTTGGTGAGAAAGCTTGCCCAAGGTGCTATGGAGCTGCTTTATTTTTTTTCTAGCGTCATTTTTTGTGGTGTAATTAGTAAGTGTCGTGGAGTTGCTAGGTGGAGGAAGACTAGTTAGGAAATGAGCGATGTTCCTAATAATTGAGATAAGGAGTGTGATGAAAGACGTTGAGCCTCTTGAGTATGATTTTGATTTTCATAGTTTGGAAATATAAGTTTTCAAGCGTAGGGTTTGTAGGCGATGACGGAAGTAGTATGGCTGTCAGAGGTTGGGAAGTATTTAAGTTGAGCGTAAAACCCTAAGATTGAAATTTTAAAATTTAAGCAGATAGAAATAAGAGTTGAGGCACTAGAGGGTGTGCAATTTTTATATGATGACTATTTGAGATAAAAGAGGATAGGGTGTAATTCATAAAATAGTGTGAGGAGGTGGTTGGAGACTTTTGGGTTAAGTTCTATTGTTCTTGTGTATTGTTATATCCCAGACCCTAAGGTAAGATGATTTCAGTTTAGACCAGAGTGTGCATAACAGTTCGTCAACCCAGAGTGATGGCTTTAGTCTTAGGGGGAGATAGTAGAACGAGTAACCAGGTTAGGTTGTCAGGTTCTAGGGGGTATGCCAATAAGTTGTGGAACAGCTATGAGAAGGGATACTGCTCGACCCATCCTTATTTTAGTATTTTCAGTCATTCCAGTATTCATTCATGCTTTACATTTTGATTCCATGATCATGATTCATGTTCAAGCATGCCATAAAGAATCCTGTCCTCACTTAGTTACCGAAATGCAGAGTTTCAGACCTTTCACCGGTTGGAATCACATTTCATAGTCATGAATTTCCAATTTAGGTTATGTACTCAAGCTTTGTGATATGTTCAGTTCCAATGTTCAAGTGCTATTTTTAATGATCAGCGATTCAGATTTATATCGTGCATGTCCTCGGGCTGTATTTCTTTGTTAGATTTATGATGTTAAATCCTCTATTCCTTAAGCCTCAGTTGAGTGTCAAGTTATTCATAGTATCTATTCATATGTCAGATCCTCATGCTCTAATATTTTAGTTATCTTTCCTTACTAAAGATAGTGGTGGTGAATAGTTGTTTAGATGGGAGAGAGAAGATGTTTCCTTATCAACGGTAGAGGGTGGCATGCTTACTTTGGCTAGACGGTAAGGTGAAGTAAGATTGAGGCTAAGTCTTTGATACATGTTATGGTTAGTTGAAGCTTAATGTGTTATGATTGGGAAGATTGTAGTGTGTTTATTTTTTGTTATTCCATGAGTTGGATGGAATATTGGAGTGAAGCGTTTGTGTAGGACTTGATTAGCTAGGAGTATGTTAGGTGTGCTTGAGGGAGTGCATGGAATTTTTTTTCCTTGATAAGAGGTGTGTAGGGTATGAAGAAGAGGCTTTATAAGTGTTTCATTAGGAATGCGCATGTGGTCATAAAGATAGGCTTGAATGTCGTGTTTGTGTGCATGCGGATGGGTGCCTTGCACATTAGTAAATGGCTAGTACTAGGTGGATTGGAGTTGTCGAAGTGGTAATGAGAATTACTCTTGAAGTGAGAGGTTGTAAGAATGCAGATGTATGGGAGCTCATGATTCAAAATGGGGTTATGTGGCGAATCTTGTGGTTCTAGGTTAGGCATGAAAACGATGAGTGGGTTTGGTTCGAGGAGATATGAGAAGATGGAAGTATCGGTGCCATGTGAGGATTGTAAGTCGAATCGATCAAGTATAGTATCAGGAGGGTATAGTATAGTTGAGAGAGTGTTTGAGAAGTCTGGTTGAGTTGAGAGTAAGTAGTTGCTAGTACCCAAAATCTACGAATTCAGTTCAGTATATGTATCAGGCATCAATTTCAGATTTGGATATATAATTGTGATTCAGTCTGTAAGCATTCATTGAAAAATCTTTGTTGTCCAAGTATTCTAGTCCAGACAATGTAACACCCATTGTGTAGTCTTATCCTTGTTTCTCATGACCTATGCCTGCATAAATTATCTCTTCGCCTTCTATGAGTACGATTGCACCCTTATCACATCAAGTGAATTCTAAACTCTCAGTATGAACCCGCTCTTTAATATAGGAAGCGAGAATTACAGTTGTCCTCTATCTATTCTTTTCCAGTCTCGGATCCAGCTGTATAGCTATTCTCATCATGAGTTTATACATTCAACAAAGTACTTCAAAGTTTAGAAAGATATAGATTTAGATTTGCAAGTTGTTTCAGCTGTGTGTCTTCAGTTTTCTCTATATTCTTGGCCAACAGCAACATTCGAGGACGAATGTTTCCAAGGGGGAGATATTGTAATACCCCGATCGTTTCTTAAGCCTAAATCCATCTTTTGAGTGACTATGAATGACTTCCAAAGTGATTGTTGTTTATATCATATTTTATTTCCCTAAATTCCAATTTCTATCATGTGGAGAATTGGATAAGCTTTCCATCGACTTAAGATTCACCCAAATCGGACACCCGATAAGGAAGTTAGAGCCGTTTTGTAATTCCCTGAGACTCTAACCAATAGTGCAACCATGAATCAAGCTCTTTAGAAATAAATTATGGTGCTTTGGTTGTTTTCTAATCAAGGATGGTGTATTAAGGCCTCAAAGAGGTCCTAATGATTGGGCGAATCAAAACATTCCTTACCGATTGAATTCTTGGGAAGGATATTGGTATAGTCAAATTCAAACAAGCATATCTCTCATTATACTTGAATTTTTTGATCTCATGACCTAGAAACAGATAGATAATTAAATTATCTTTCCAACAATACCAATTTTGCCAAAATCCGATATCGGATCAAAGAGTTATACCTATTTTACTCCAGCATATCAATCTGGAAAGGTGTGACGACGTTTCTGACGGGCTGTCACGTTTTTGATGGCCTGTTACATTTCTGACGACATCATCAGCCTTAGGTAGAAACTCATAAAATCCAACTTTTTTTGATGACATTTTGTGACAGCCTGTCACAGGTTTGATGGTCTGTCACAAATGTCGTCAACCATTTTTTTCGAGTAATTAAGGGACGTTTTTAAAAGGGTATTTTGGTCTTTTCCATCCATTTTGACCCTCTCTATATATATCCAAGTAGAGAATAGAAGTTATTTTCTCTCATTTCTCTTCCAAGAATATTCAAGAAGCTAGGGTTTTCTCTCAACCCAAAAATCAAACCTTCTTCTAAGAAATTCAAGAATCCAACCATAGATTTCACAAATTGGTTCAAGATTCAAGGTACCCAAGTCAAAAGAATCAAGAACCCTAAATCAAGAAGTGGAAAAGGAGTTTATAACAAGTTTCTTCATTCAAATCCATAATCAAGGTATGTGGGGTTTTGAACAAGAGACTTCTTTCGTTCTTGTGCCCAAAAATTTAATTTCTACTATTGAAATTCATGATTTTGCAAAGCGGGTTTACACCTAAATTTCTTTATTTATGATTTATGATATTTGAGCTATTCAAGATTGATACACATGGCTATTTCATCATTTTATTTCTTAAATTGAGAACTTATGCCATGAGTTGAATTGTTATTATGAGTTGATGATTTTTGAATGATTTGAGATAAGAATCATGATTTAAGCTTTTCTATGAGAAGTTTGATTATTGAATATATATCTAAATATTTAAGCTTGAGAGTCAAGAATGAGTTTTATGATGTTTTCTTGAAGTTGTTGATACATTATTTTAAAATTTCCAAATTATGACTTGATATTTAATATTGAGAATTTCATGTTCCTACCATGAGTTGGTATTTCAAGTGCTTTCAAGACATGTGTCAAGCTTTAAGCTTCCTTATGACAAATTGGATTATTGAGTATATTGATTCATGAGATTGAGTTGTTATAATGAGTCTTGATACTTCCTCAAGTTTTTTATGTTTCCATGACTTAATGAATTGATACATCTTGATGTTGAGAAAGATTGTTTGATTTTGAGTCGAGTTAGGAATCCACAGCTATATATGATTTACAGATGAGAAATATTTATGTTTTGGTCTTTATGATAGACCCATGATTTGATATTGCTTAAGGTGGATTTCCAAACGCGTTCTGAGCTAAGTCTGGGAGGAGTATTTAGCACCGAGCGGGAAATGTGGTATTTCCTCGAAACTATGTGCCACCGTAGGATTGATGTTGATAATTGTGGGCCAGAGGCCAAGTATGGGATTGGGATAGTGAAATTCAAGTTGTACTCCCTGACAAGAGTACGACGCTCCCGCCAATGTGGGGTTCTCTCCTTAGGAGGGCAAAACGTTGGACTCCATACGGCTCACATGGTTTAGTTTATGTCGGTTATAATAAACTCCCAAGTCCATAAGAGTTCAAGTTTCATGAGTTACGAGTCACTCTAAGTCATGATTTAAAGAGTTTGAGTTGAGTATAATGATTTATGAGATATATAATGCTTGTATTACTATTGATGATTTACAAGGAATATGTTTCAATTAATTCAAGCAAAGAAAGTCGTTATCGTCAGCATGTATGATTTTCAAAATCATTTATGATATTATTTATAATGTTGCATTGCACCCCCACATACTCAGTACATTCCTTAAAGTACTGACCCCTATATATTTTCATATCCTACAGTGTCTTATAATGTAGGTACAAGTTGTAGCGCAAATACCACATTCAGTCAGTCCTTTTGATTTGAGGGCTTGAGTTGGTTATACAGTTCGAGAAGTATTGTATTTTCTTATTTTAGTCATATTGATCTTGGATAGTTGAAAGTCATGACCCGGTTATCTGAAGTTAGTACCATTAGAGGCTTTATAGACGGTCAGTAGAAGTTGATATAGCCAGTTTCAGTTTCATTTGGTAAAAGTAGAGTTGTAATCTTGTAAAGTTCATATTTATATTGATCAAGTTCAGAGAAGTTCTATATTTTAGGTGATTTTATATAGATTTAAGCATTATATCCAGTTGCTTATGAGTTATGCCAGTAGGAGAGTTAGCTTGGGGTCACTTGTGCCCCTAAGCACCGTGTGACGTCTCGGGACCAAATTTTGGGGCGTTACAGTTGACGAAACCCCTTCTCCATGAAAAACCCATCAATTGTAATTACGAGAAAATCCATGACCAAACTAGTGATCCCTTACCATATCTCGATAATACCAATAGAGATTAAAGCATAATCTACAAGGGCGTATTATTTCATTTCCTAGAGAAGCTCGTTCAAATGCCTTCTTAAGAAAATCCTTGACTCCATTTTCGTACTCATTGGTGGATTTTGGGAGATACATCCAATTTTTATATCCAATATCCATTAAATACCCTATGTTACATATTTAAAATATCAAAAGAAAAAATTATGAGTACAGTTAGTATCAACGTACAAAAAGTATCATTAGTTATGTGAAATAATTTGTATAACATATATTTAATAACAAATAAAATAAAGAAATGATAGTTATACATTTTTTTTTTTTACATATTTAACAACGGTAGAAAAAACAGCAACAAACACAAAAACTATTTACTAATAGACTCCTAAACAGACAAACATACAAGTTCTAATTAAAAAAATTTCAGTTCAAATGTTAAGAGACATGCTACTATACATGTAAACTATTTGCTTTGGTCAAAATCCATTAAAGAGACAAGGTTGATGATGAAACTGTTAGTAGAAAGGAAGCACATACTTATTAAAACATATATGTACAATCAAAAATTTCTCTACCATCTCTATCTGTCTAATTTTTCCATCAAAAGGAGACCATTTAATAGCACACAATCAGTGCACACAAACATATTCAAACTCTAACAGCTAACTTACTGTCACAACCCGAACCGGGGCTGTGACCATAACGGGCATCCCGAACCATGAAGGCTTGAGTGCCCTTCTCTATTTGGCAATCATACACACTTTCATATAATATGAAGAAAAATATGGAAATATAAAATAATACGAAATCATGGTCAATATCATAATTCAATTTAACAATCTAAAATAGAAACCATAGACCTCTAACAACGTCTAAAATCAGTCTGTGAAATTTCTAACAACTGAAAATGACAGTTGTCTAAAATATGGGACAAGGCCCCTAGTAGGACCATGAATCAAAATGAAATAACAGTAACAAATTCTAATACAGGCCTTCCAATGTAAGGGAGGCTCACCAGCTTCAAACTTCTGACAAGTCAATCTACTGCTTAACGGGACGTCAGGACTGTGTCTCAAAATCCTAAAATATAGAGAGGTCAATATAGATGTACTAATACACAGAATAATCCAAAAATAAAATATGCATTTTTATAAAAACATAGGTGAGAGCATTTCATAAATCACATGTCATCTTGAAACAGTTTGAAATCACATGGGCGTAATCTGAAACTTTAGAAACACATTCAACAGTTCATGACTCTACTCTTTATCTTACTTCTGAGTCAGATGGTACACCCTATAATTCTTCCACCCCACAGGCTATATGGGATCCGCCCTTAACTCAGCGGCCAAGCCCCCAACCAAAGTTTACCGCAAGGGTTGGAGTTTCTGCTTATTCTACTATGCCCCAGGACCGTCGCCAGCATACAATTTCCATTTCGGGTATCATAAATTCGTGTTGGCAAATCACAGTTTCAGGCAATGAGTCGTTTGACTCATGCCTTCTTCGGGTAACCATCTAACTCTCTTAAGTCCAGTTTTAGATTTTTTAAACCATATCTTCTTTGAACATTCTTTCTTTTTTAATATTTTTTGAACACCTCAAAAACAGGGTATCGTCATACCCCGACTTACAAGTTATGTCACAATATATCTATTGCACTTATCTCATTTCAAAAAGGTTTATTTACCACCCAAAGGATCTACCATTTGAACAAAAGTTCATATTTCAAAATAGTTAAATATCAGCCCATTCTCGATACTTGTTCTACGGTGGTTATCCTTTTCAATTACCTTAAAACCATTCTAAATAAGAATTATGATCATTATACAACAAGTAAAAACTCTCTTTCATTACTTCATGAAAACAACCAATACAATTCATTTGTAATAATCCATCAACAGACCCAAGCTTTCAACAGTTTGTAAATTCAATTCACAATATCCAAATCCAACAAAATTTGTAGTAAAAGAGGAAATCACAAGTCTCATGCTCTCATTAACTTCTCAATATTGACATCACAAGATCACACAAAAGTATTACGAGTTGAAAACACATCATCACAATCTCTACAATTTCTTTACAACAATATAAAATCCTTGACGCATAATCATCAATAATCTTGAAACCAAATTAGTTTGTAGGCATATATATACACTTTAAAACTAATTTAAAAACAGTAAAATCCATGCCCATGAGGTTTTGGATAGTCCCATGTACCTTATTTGCGAAGAATCACAAAGAAATTTCAAAAAGATTTGAACTTTAAGCTTGATTGTCCAAACTCTAGTTGTTTTCTCCTTTTGTTTTCTTGAAAGATGAATTAGGGATCTTAAGAGAGAGTAAAATGTTATTAATAGGCTTAATTTTGTTTTTAAGGATGATTAGGGATGGAATTTGGGTGAGGAAATATGACTAAAGTGTCCCTAGACCCTTTAGGAATTGAAATAATGCATAAAACTACTTTAAATTCATGTCAGATTTTGTGTCGGGCGCAGTCGACGCGACGCGTCAAGATCTCATCAGCTTACTGCCTCACATGGAAAATGCCATAACGTTTTGCTCGGTTATCTGATTTAGACAAAATTGGTATTGTTAGAAAGATAATTCAATTATCTACAATTTGGTAGGTCTTGATCTGAAAAATTTTATGTGTATCAAAAGTTATACACGGTCAAAGTATACCCTTGTAGAATCGAATATCAAACTTTGGATGAATGAATGACTCTTAGCTCAACTTTGCTCCAAGTGATTTTTATGAACACTTTTCACCTTATAATTACTTCATACACTAGGAGAAGTACCATGACACATGAATTTAAATATAAACCACGAAATTAGAGCTTACGCACGTAGGAACGACGGTTTGATTTCAAGCTCGGAAAAGCAAGGTGTTACACTTACACAACTAAGTTAATATCTACAACTTCTATATTAGATGTTGCAATATTTGTCATATTCGTGCCTTATATGAATTTAAAATTTGAATATTAATATAGGACATTCATGGATGTCGACAAATTTGGTCCAATAAATCAACATAAAAACAAAGAGCCTAACAGGGATATTGGATGAACTCACTTGTGTTAAGGATTTTCTGCTTTCAACTTGGGTATGTCAAAGAAGAGATTACTGATGGTAGAAATAACTTCTGGATTACTCGTATTGACTTTACCTAGTGCTTGTCCTAAAAATATCTACCTTTGTGAACAGAGTAAAGATCATAAAATATTAAAGTTAGATCAATCAGGGATGAAAATAAATAAGTGGATACATATTCTGCAAACTGAATGAAAATGTATATCAAAATCTACAAATCAATTATATGGTTCCACCCCAATATTTATGTCAGATAACTACAAACTTAGCACAAAGATTACAAATTAATTATACAACTAATTAGTATATTCAGTAGACCATCGTCTAATCAGTGTAACTTTAAACTAAATAAATGGGCCTTATACCCTAAGGTTCAGAGATAATCTATGTGCATCTGCCGTTTCAACAATATTTAACGTTAGCAAAGAGAAACACTAGTTAAAAACCAATAACAGAAACAAGCACTTTTTGTTCATAAAGAAGTTTGAAAACACAGTTTATGAATAAGATGATGGCATATTTTAGATGTTTACTTTCCCTGTCCACGGACGAGTAAACAATTGCATTATCAAGAAACTTCATATGGACATATACTGCAGTGATATTTGACTCTCTTCTTTGAAACGAGTTCACTTAGCAGGAAGATAGCTTGATCTGCAGGCCAGCAGATCGGTTCCATGACATGCATCTGAATCTATCATGCCATGTCCACAATGCTTTTAAATAATGTGACTTGTCAAATACTTCCCACAAATTAATTGCAAATAACCTTTTCTGCGTAACTCAATATTGAACTTAAAGAGCTACTTGCATCTTCTTAGCGAGTGAGCCATAACAATAACATTATGTCGAAAAATTTGAGTATTATCCATAAAAAAGTAGACATAACTCAATTTGTCAAAATGAATTGATAAAAACAATAGAAGTGAATAAGTACGCCAGAACCTTATGACAATGAAGCACACATTGAGCAAGAGAAGCGCTCAACACGTTTTAAGCCTCGCTTCAGGACTTTAAGTGTGCTTTAAGGGCGCCTTTGACAACACGGATTGTTAAAATATTACTATCTTAGGTAGAGGTTAACTGTTAAGACCAACCCAAACTTATAATTGTTAGAATTCCCCATTCTGGTGAAAAATAAATTTCTTATGTTGTAGTTTGACTTTGACCATTTCTTAAACTTGAAACTTGTTAAACAAACTCAATAATCAATGCTAATCATGGTGAATCTATAATATATGAGTACCTACGAGGTTCATGGAGCATCAGCCAAATACATAGCTAAAAAATAGAGTAAAATCTTTAGCCTCCACAAACAAAGTGTACGAACGACTCAGCTCAGCAAATAAGAATTTATGCCAGTATATATTACGTTATTATGTCAAATAAATTGGAGTAATTATATTCCACCTAAGAGAAAAGATGAAGAACTATTTATTGTTAAACAATATTTATTTTCAAGATGTTAAACAATAATTATTTTCAAAATTATAATCCTCTTAACAAACGTACTACATAAGTTATTCTAATAGATGCTTAGTCACAAATGTACTTGTGAAGAAGCACTGAGATCTGAACTCTTCTCAACCAAACTGTCTAACTTCTTACCTCGTTCTAAGACATTGTCAATTGTTTTGTGCTATGTCAAAAGATATAAGAGACCAACATCAGCAGAGCTAAACAACAACAAAAAAATAAAGAGAGAGGGTGGGAGAGAGGACCAAAATATTTTCATTAATTCATAGTTCCATACATAAGAAAAATTTAAAGGGGAAACCAAATATAAAAGATTGAGAATGCACACTCCATCATACACTACTACTCAGCATCAAAATAAGAAAATAAGTTGCTCTGGCTTCTATATATTATATTTTGTAAACTGAAAAAATAGACAACATGCTTAGGTTTTCTGGGGTACGCAAAAATTGCACCAGGCCCTGGCTCCTCTATAAATCACTATATGTTAGGAGTTTTCCCTCATTGAAAAGCCATCCTAAGCACATATAAATAAGAATATCTAACATCCTCCCTATCTGTTTTTCTTTTCCCTCTTCTATTTAAGGGCAGTAAATACCCTCATCAACGAAGAATCTAAACAGTAAGAGCACTTACGGCTATACAAGTTGAGGATAATCAATTCAGTAAGAATCTCTCCATATATATTTTGTGTCACTCCAGAAAACACAAGTTGCAGTTAAAAGGAGTACATAACCAAGATGTTCATGACACGTGAAATACAGACATACAGGAATGACATGGCGTATTTAAGACGCCAATTCAAATGTATTTTTGAAATATTATGCATACCATTAGTTTAAGATAGATTCAAAAGTCTTCCATTCTCAAAATTCTTGTCTAGTCAAACTAATATGCATAACTAGAAATGAAAGAAACAGAGGGAATAGTAATTACAATGACATTATTCACTCAGACTAAAACTTGCATTAGAAGTCAGCATAACAAACAAAGCTACTTTCTAAGACACTATTTTTCAAAAGAATGACAGAAAACATGCGTCTTTCCTAGAAATAAATACATACATAAAGATATTTTGTATTTAGAACCATTAGAGACAAATTGATCCTATAAATAGAATCCCACATCATAACTTATTTCTTTTCCTTGTCCTTTTACTTAATTAGTGGTAATTTACTTCCAAGTATTAGAATCTTATGCATATGTTGCAACATATAATATGAAAATACACGCATCCACCACAATGAACAAAGAGATGTGTACTCGTGAATATCTTATTAAAGAAAAAGAAACCTTTACCAAAACAGAAATGATGATATACCCTAAAATGCATCATATAAATGATTTCATAGACCAAAAGAAAGTTAGGAGAAAGAACAAGATCCAACCATAACAAGTGAAATGCTCCCATAACTAGATGGCAAAATAAAACTATTGTACTTCTAATACAAAAATATACTATTTCTTATACCAATCAACCAAACAACAACAAGAAATTAATCCCTACATAAAACCTATTCATCTAATTAAAATCCAAAAATGGATTAAAAATTTCATCTTTATACAGTAATTTCACTAGCAGAAAGGGAAAAATGCTACAAAACTGATTCAGAGAACAAAATGCACTTAAAAATTCTTTCAATTATGAAAAAATCATATTCAAGGCAAATTACAAACAATAGGTTCATTGATTCTTACATGCAAACCATAAACATAAGCTATAAACCCATAAACATAAAAACTTTCATGGATAATAGACCTACCTGAGAAGAAGACCTTTTACCGGAGAAGTAAAATCGGAGAAGAAGACCCGCTAAAATATACTACTTGCTAGAGGAGAAAATTAGCGAGTTGGAGGAGAAATGACAAAGGTCAGATCAAAGCTCAGAGAAATAGCAAAGCTCATTGTAGCTCAAAAATAGCAAAACTAAAAAATCAGAGACATTGTAGCTCATTAATAGCTCAAAGAATCTCGATTCCTTGAACGGAGCTAATGATATTGAGCGAAGAAGACCAAATTAAACGGAGCTAAGTCAAAATTGTTTGAGCTTTCTATCATGTGGGTTGTCTAATGAGTATTGAACGAGAAGAATGAGAAATGGGGGCTTTCCTAATCCCTAAGACCAATTTTGACTTATTTTAATTTTTTTAAAATAAATATAATTAAAAAAAACGGATAAAATAATTGTTGGAGGAAATTTTTTTGGGTAATGTCATTTTTCATCATAAAATAGCCATGACTATAAATAGTCTATAGCAACGGTTTGTACATAGATAATTCTATAGAGACGGTTGTACATATTAGGCGACGGTTAATTTTAATTTTTGTCCTAATAGATTAGACAACAATATGTGATGGTTAAAACCGTCGCTATAGATTGTTTATAGTAATGGTTATTACACAGTCGCTATTTAATCATCGCCATGGCTGTCATTTCTAGTAGTGTCGGCTCTTAAAGAGTAGCAATTTGTTGGGAAAGTATGCCAAAAAGGCTCTTTTGAAAACTATTTTGTGGTTTATTAAAAAGTTATGAAAAATTTGCCAAATACCCTATTTAATCCACATCACCACAAATTTATCTAACTCAACAAATTCACACACAAGCTTTTTAATACTACACTTTAACCCAATATTTCTAACTTAACAAATTCATCCCCAAGTTTTTAATAATACATTTTACACCACTCCATCATCCACCATTATAAAATATCTAGGTTTCCCAAAATATAAAAAAAATCTAAAAGCTAAAAATAGAAGGTGGTTCTTTTCCTCCAAAAAAAGCTCCGATATCGACATCTTTTTCGGCGTTATTTTCTAGCGATCAGCTCTAAATCAGTCCACAAACCTCATATGCTCATCCATTCCATCCATTTTACCCCATTAGTTTGTTATCTTCTCAAACACACTTTCCTCCATTGTTAAAAAGCTTTAAATCAGTCACATCAGTTAAAAACTCTTTAGAAGTATATTACAATAACTGAGGGGACTCCAAGTTCATTTCTCTATTCCATAAACCAAACGACCATTGATTAGAAGCAATATTTACAATTTCAAGTTTCTATACGGATATTTGCGCAGTCATCAACCCGTCATCGTAATTCATCAACCGTGCATATATCCCGACATAGACCCTAAGCTTAATCTACCATTGACCAAAGGTTAATTCTAGGATGTCTATTACAGAATTTGTTCTGGTTGCAGGTGATTTCATAGGAGAATGGTTGAATACTCCCAGAGGTTGGAAATAGAGATATTTTACCAAGGTGACACTGCTCATTGTTGTTCGCTGCAACAGTTCATAAAACGAATTGGTTGCAAGCATAAAGCAGATCGGGGATCTAGATTGTGCGTCGAGCAACATGGTGATTAGTTATCTAATGCATTCGAGGGAAAAGGTGAATCCTACGATTATAAATAATAATGCACGTGTGTCCTTCTACATGATGGATGTTGATGCAGATGAATTTAGGCCTATTTTAAGGATAAATGTAGTCGACAGGTCCTTTGAAGGACCGATGAATTCATCACCTTCCCCACCTCGGTGCTGGACAGTCAACAACGATTTAAATAATTACGAGAGAGATGGCAATCATCCATGAATATGGAAGATGACTGAGTGCATATGAAAGACGTTTTATTAGACTCACAAGATGCAGAAGAAGACTATAGAATGGGATCCCAACCAGTACATTTCTTCTCCGACAAAATCAATTTCTATTGTGATGAAATATTTGCCAACAAGAAACAGCTGAAATGCTACTAGATGGAGCAGCAGTGAGGTAGTATTTTGATTATCGTATGGAGAAAAGCTGCACCAAATTGTTGAAGGCAAAATGTCTATCTCCTAGTTATGGCTAGTTGTTGTAGGCAAGGAAGTATGAAACCTCGGACAAATTTCATATATACAAGTATGTCGGGGTGCACACATGCGGTGTTGAACACGTCACCCGCAAGCACAAGAAAATATCATCCAAATTGGTTGCTTCTCTATGCATAAATCATTGTTAAGATAGAAAGAGTCCAAGCATAAGTGAAATTCAAAAGATTGTTTTCAAGGAGTTGTATTGCCATGCAAGCTACTGGATGTGTTGGAAAGGAAGTGTAATTGCAAAGAACATCATTCACGGGACATCGAAGCACGGATATGCTTTCTTGCCTATTTTTTCCCACATAGTGGAGTTGTTTAATCCAGGGTCTTTCTAATCAATCATGGTAAACTAGATTGATGAATCGTTCATTTACTATTTCTTAGCGTTCGGAGCTTGCATACGGGGATATGCCAACATGAGAAAGGTAATTGCCATCGATGGCACACATTTGTATGGAAAGTATGGGGGCGTGTTGCTTAGTGCAGTTGCACAAGACACTGAAAATCACATCTTTCCAATTGCCTTTTGTGTCGTCGATAAAGAGAAAGATGCTTCTTGGACCTTCTTCTTACAGAAGTTGAAGTCCATCATAGAAGATGAACCATATCTATGTGTCATCTCTGACAGGCACATTAGTATTGCTAATGCCTTCTCCCCTGTATACAGTCGTGCACATCATAGACTTTGCATGAGGCACCTCACTGAAAATCTTCATGTAAATCAACACTGTGGATAACATCTTTATCTATTCTACGCCTTGGCAAAGGCGCATTCCTTTGATGAGTTTAGTGAGAATTTTAAGGAATTGAACTATAGTTTCCCCGAGCCAGCACATGTCCTTGAAAATGTGCTTGGTTTTGAAAAATAGAGTAAAGCACACTTCCCAGACAGAAAAAATCCTAAGGGATAACAAGAGTGCGAGTGATCCCTAGTATGTGACTAATCCAAATAGGGTTCTCGAACAATACACGCTGTTCGGAAATGGTGTTCTGCCAAGGTCAATATCTTGGAGAGGAGTTGTTCTTGTTGAAAATTTGACTTGGTGAAAATACTGTGCGAACATGTGATGGCAGCTTTGCAAGCAAAGTATGACGACGGTGTAGGTTATGAAACTCCATCAACGAGCACTCTTCGCCAATTTTTAAAGGTGAAAGTTACCTCCTCGCATACTCGGAAGCAATTAATGTTGCCCCTCCAGAGGCCGAATGGAATGTGCCACAGAAATTTCTAGACTCTAAATTTTCTCCAACCCCATACGATCCCAAACTCGGAAGGAGAAAAGTCAAATGCACTAAGGGCGTCAGTGATACGTTCAAGTCCAAAAGGAGGAATAGGTATTAAATATGCAAGAAATCTGGGCACAAAAGAACCAGGTGTAGCATGGCCAACAAAATATAGATAGGGCTTATTTTTCTTCAGTTGTAGAGCTGCTATTTTGGTGTATAAATGTGCATTTCAGTAGAATTTAATGTTCAGTTGTTATCGACTTAAATCTTTGTCTACGATAGACTACATACATTCTATGGTATATATTTAATGCGGTCTATTAAATAATATATATTTGTTATATGATTAATCATCAAACACGCTATGTAGGTATTTATACCGCCATATCTTTCTAATAGATACTTTGAATCATTATTTTCTATTCCCAATTAATTAAAACCTTCAAACACGTCTGTTCTCAAGAAAAATCGTTGGTATACGCAAACCAAACATTTTCTATTCCCACACGTGTCTACTGACCATTGGTTCGATATATGAAAAGACGTCATCTATAGGTCTATAAGTACAGGCCCTATTTCTACGTAACCCTTTACTTGTCCCTAAACCCAAAACATCAGAAACCCTCTTCTTCTTCCCCCAAAACATCAGAAATCATGCCTGGTCGCAGAATTGCCCTTCGCCCAATCAGACGAGTTCCCCCTCATCACTATAATTTACTTCTACTTCAAAATGATTTTGATCGGCTATTCTACGGCCTAGGAGAAGACCACCATTACTTGGAGTGTGAGCTCCGACGAATTGCTCATTTCCTCCGAGCAATTTGGAGCGTGTTAGAATGGACGGTAACGACTATATCACCCTCCATCATCCTCATAATTTAGTTTACTATTTTTTTTATTTATGTTGTTAAGTTTTTGTTGGTTTGTTCATTGTTGAAGAAACTTTCTTAGTAGGACTTTGTTAGAAGAAAGCTTCTTCCATTTTCCCCCTTTTGATGTAAATTTTATCAAGTAATGCAATGAACAAGTTTAATGTAAGTTTCAGTTTCAGTTTAATGAACAATTTCAATTTGAACGTTATGTTTACCACATTTATTATGATTTATTATTTTTCTTGTGGCGGTTATTCTTCTGTACAAACACAAATTTCAAATATGTATGTCTCATTCAATTAACAGTACTATAGTTTGACTTGATTAATTTCAAGTTTCTGTGAAAAGTGATATATATAAATGGCTTGAGACATTGTAGAATTTTTAAAAACAATGTGTAGACCACGTTGATCAATGTGCACTGCCATAGACCATCAGTTGGATGTAGTTAAAAAATGAATATATAAATTAAAAAAACAATGTAGTGTTGATTTCTACACATGTGAGTGAGTGTAAACAAGACACACAATCATATTAGAGCTTGTACAAAGTGAATTAAGGAGTGTGTGAATGGGTAGTGGTTGAATGTTCAATATGCTAAGAGTAATGTGTGCCAAAGCACAAGTTGTATTAAGGATATATATTGTATTTGATGACTAGACATCCCACACACTCCTTCCATCACCACCCCTAAATCAAAATAGTGTGTGGAATGGATAGTGGTTGAACAATCATCATCCTCAATACAATAAATATCCTTACTACATACTTGTGTTTTGACAAACATTACTCTTAGCATATTGAACATTCAACCACTACCCATCCACACACTCCTTAATTTACTTTGTACAAGCCCTAATATGATTGTGTGTCTTATTTACACTCACTCACATGTGTATAAATCAACACTATATTTTTTTTAAATTTATATATTCATTTTTTAACTACATCCAAGTGACGGTTTATGGCAGTGCACATTGATCAACGTGGTCTACGCATACTTATGATATCAATCTATGCACATCTAAAGGTATAAGTCTATGGTAGACCAATCTAATTGATGGACCCTAAAACCACAAGTATATTTTTTACATGATTACGCATACTTATGTAATCAGAAGATCAATCGATGCACTATAGAAGGTATAAGTCTACGGTAGACTAGACAAATCAATGGATAACATAGGTCATGATCTATGACGGTCTATTAAGTGTCACCACCAGTTCAAAAAATAAAATTACTACTCCAACAGTAATAAATGGCTACTTTTATAATCCATCAGTATCAACACTTCATTTTTACTTCATATATAAGGTCGATCATCCCTCATTATTTTATTTCATTCGCTTTGTTTTGTTTTTAAAAATTCTACAATGTCTCAAGCCTCTCAAACATCTAATTCTAAAAATATTCTAATTTGTCATTGTGGGAATGCGGCTGTCCTGAGGACGTCACACACAAACTCAAATTCAGGTCACAAATTTTTTAATTGTGCAATTGCGAAGGTGAGCTGCGTGTGTCTTTTTATGAAGTTAAGTTAGTTGGTATGTAATTATTATTTTTTTTCTAGGATAATGGAGCATGCTCATTTTTTAAATGGCTTGATGAGCTATCACCTCCAACCAGTCCATCAACGTTGAGTCCGGGACTCGAGACATCAAATTTTCAAGGCTTGGCAAAATTTAATCTACTTCAAAGGCTCCAACAATGCGAAGAAAATAAAGACTTTCTCATGACTTTGTTCAAAGAAGCCAAAGAACAGAGGAATCACTTTAAAGTGTTTCTACATAACACCAAAATAGAGAGGGATCAACTAAAACAAAAAATTATTTTGGCTAAAGAAAGGGAGAATGGCCTAAAAATGATGTTATGCGCTATAATGCTAGTATTCGTTCTTTGGAAAGGTGTAACATGGATGCAGTGATATTGAAGGAATAATAATACTTCTATTTTTCTATAATGTTAATACTATTTTTGATAAAATCATGGTCGATCAAACAACATGTCGACTTAAAACCGACCAGCATGGTAATAATAGACCATACATGCAGTATACGAAAGATTAAGTATACATTCTACGACATCAACCATACACTGTACGAACTATGAAAACACCCCGCATATTCAAATGGCCATGCCACTAATCAGTTTGATAGAGACAGATTCAATGCAGAATCATAACCACTATCAAAAAATAAAAGAATGTTTCTAATATCCTACCAACAGATCCTTAAACTTTCATACTTGTCAAATAAAAAAAATATTTGTCCGATCCTAACTACTGATCATTCAACAACACATCAACAATATTAGCATTCAAATGTCTTTTTCCTTGTCTTCCTCATCAACTCAAATGTTACTGTTGATTTCACCGACGATATCCTTGACCACATCTTTTTAGTCAGCTTCAGCTCTTTTTTTCTTAGCAGTTGCAGCTGTTTCTTCATGCTTTCCTTCTTCTCCTTCTATTTCAGCATCTGCAGTAACTGGTACTTATTCAGCTGGTGCTTCTTTACCTTCTTTTTTTTTCTCAACCTCTATTGCTGCTTCTTTTTAAGCTTCTTCTTCTGCTTCTACAGCTGTTTCTTTTTGAATTTCTTCGACTGGTGCTTCTTCACCTTCTTCTTTTTTTTTCTCAACATCTGCTACTGCTTCTTTTTCAGCTTCTTTTTCTGCTTCTACAGCTGCTTCTTTTGGACTTTCTTCTTGGCACATATCTTCTTTCATTTCTTCTTCTTCTTTTTTTCCCGCCACAATAGAGGCCAACTAATCCATTTTTCTCCCTTTTTCTCCTTCTTCATTCCTCTCCAATTCACGAAGGTCCACATTCACGGTATCATCATATTACAAAGTGTTACTGATATTTAAAGATAAAAATTCATTAACAACATCAATTATTAATTGAATGAAGTTACCTTGCTCGTGTTGTCGCTCATCTTATTCCTTTTTCTTCAATCTTTTCTCTCTAATATAGGCAACAATATCTAACACCGCTTCCTGGAGTGCAACAACACGCTTATAAAGATCCCCAGAGGATGAGGTTCCCACTGCATCTTTAGAGGTGCTCGGAGTATCATCATCACCAACGCATACTTCAATGAGATTACCACCCAAATCCCCGTCATCATCATTGTCCTTATTTGAAATAAGTATAGTCATCCCTTCTAACTCTTTCTTTAAGCCGTCGAGGACGCTATTCTTCACCTCATACGATATGGCTCAAAGGAAATCATGTAATCCATCTTCATCTCACGAAGAGTAAGGATGATGTACGGGTACACGTTCTACAAATTATCAATTAACAATTACATAACATTTGATACAACAGTAGTATTATTATTTCATAATAAAAAATAAGTTCATACCTTGGAAACTTTTCCTTTGTACTTGAACGGGTCTCCTTTGATTATCTGGTCACTTTTTGTAGTGTGCCATCTGAGGATGCAGGGAATGGGAAAGGGCTCATCCGTTGATTTTCCAGCAAATTTTACGAGATGAGGCAAGGCCTCGTAGATCCAAACCTATAAGTAGTACATCAGTGAAAAAGAACTCAGAGTCTATAACATAGTAAAACTAAAACAAGAATCTATGATAAACGCACTAAAGGGTTTATGCTAGATACCAAGAATGCCCAGAAAAATCCAAATAGAGCATAGGATGCCTTCTGCTTCTCATCAAATACTTCCCTCTTCTTCTTCTTCAGGTCACTTTTCTTCTTTAGATAGTCCAGGGTCAGTTGAAATGTCTCTTTCCCCCATAGATAATTCTCGAAAAAACTTAAAGAATCGACCATTCGAATCAGTTTTGTGTCGACAACCTTCATCAAATCTTTTGCAAGCAACATGGTGTGCAAGAACCACAGTAAATAACACTTAAATTTCTGGTCCTCGTTCAGCTTATTCCCTCTGATCAGGTATAGCAAGTTGGCCGCCTTAATGTTTTTGTTTTTCATCACCTTAAAGCAAAAATTCTCCCGCATTGCTAACACCTTCTTTATTTTTGATTCACTGGGGTATGATGAGCAGTTCAGCCCCATGATCAAATAAAACTTTTTCAAGCCAAAACAGGCAGGCTTGTTGTTAACGCAAAACCACATCTCGTGACACATCTTATCATTCTTGATGCATCGCAACAACAAATAATGGACCAATTGCCCATTGAACTTGAGATGTTCTGGCAAGTTTATCAGGTGTCCAAAACAGGACCGCTTGAATCTTTTCTTCTACTCTTAGTTGACAAGAACTGGCTAGAATTCTAGATATGTAGCCATTCTTGATCTGACCGATATCTTTTCTTGGGAAAGATCTAACCTCGTCCATTATTGTTCAAAGGTCATACCACTCCACGGAAATGAACCTTGAAAGAGATAGCACGGACAAGGGATCATTATCCCCATCATCACTATTTCTTCCACTATATTCGCTCTCTTCACTGTCACCACTAACACTGTGCTTGGCAACATCGTCATCGAAATCGACATAGTCGCTTATCTCCTTTAAGTTTGAATCTGATTCAAACACCAACTCTTTATTTTTCTTTCTTTTTGAGACATTTCCAACTACCTTAACTCTTTTTTTTCTACTGCTACCAGCAGAATTAGAAACAGTACTGGCTTTGTGTTTAGAAAGGATGTATTTTTTACCTATTTTCAACACAATCTACACCTGTAAAACAAATCTCCCATTTTCAGTTCATAGACCACAAGTCTATCAACAGAAATAACTCAATGCTCAAATGAAACAACCCCCCTACCGCTAATAAAAAAAAAATTAGAAATACCCCACCAAAACCTAATATGCAGTATCAAATTCAAACTAGTGCACATAATTAAACTAATTAGCTATTAATCTTTTAATTTTCACTATTTCAGCCATCATATTTTAAATGAATTTCATACATTTAAAAATTGATTTCAATCTAGGGCATTCTCATTTCATAGACCACGGGTCGATTTCATAGATCACGGGTCTACGGACATAAGCAGGTCATTGTTCAAATCAAAATGCCAAAATAACTCTTCCACCATCAATCATTTCACTACACACATCAATAACTGAAACCAAAATCCAACATGCAGTATCAAAACACAACAATTTCTAAAAATCAAACTAATGCACCTAATCAAACTAATTAGCTATTAATCTTTCAATTTTCACTATTTCAGCAACCATGTTTTAAAAGAATTTCATATGCCTAAAATTGATTTCAATATAGGGCATTCTGATTTCATAGACCACGGGTCTACGAACAGAAATAAATCGTTGTTCGAATCAAAATACCAAAATAACTTTTCAAATAACGATTATACCACCATTCAACACTTTTTTGCTAAACAAAGCCGGAACTAAACCAAAACTACTTAATCAACCAAATTCGGAAAATAAATAAATTTCCTACATCACTACGAATTAATTAGCAAAGAAACCCGTTTAAATGGATCTAGAAATGATCGCAACTTGATTTTAACTAACCTTACGAAGCAATAATGACTCCTTAGCTGCTGGAGAAGAAGAAGAAGAAATGAAAATGACAATTTTGGGATGAAGGTTTCTTAAGCGGGAGTTGAGAGAATTGAAAAGGAGAGAGAGAGAGGGGTTTTTTTTTGGATATTGAAATAAGTGGAGGGTGCTAGTGTATTATATTAAATTTACAAATTCTAAAAATAATGAAATGGTCCCTTGGTCCACCTGTGGGCCTTACTTTTTAAACTTTTTCTAATTTTTTATATTCTAACATTAAAAATTAAATTAAAAATAATTTTAGTGGGTAAATAACAAAATAATTTTGGAAGTGGGTACCCTTACCAATTTTTCCCCAATTTGTTCCCAAAACGACAAAACTAAAACATGCATTCACTTGGTCAAATAAGAACAAGCAACACACAATAATAGACGAGACTTTAAAGTTCCTTTATAAATAAAATAATCAGAGGAAGAAGTGGACAAGAATCTGTAAATAGAAATAATTGTGCCGAAATCAATTGGTAGCCACAACCGATAAGAAATAGTAACAAGAACCCCGTTGCCAAGCCGAACGGGAATGGAACTCGACTCACGAACTCGAGAATGTTTATGTTTTTGTTGTTTTCTCCTCGTTTGTATTCTTTCTCTCCCCCTTTGACCTTTCATTTTTTTTTCAAGTATTGTTCCTCTTTTTGTTTTCTTCTAAGTGTTGTGAAGAATGTTGGTCTTTCCCTTTCTTTCGTCTCATTCTAGGTGTGTATATATAAATGTGAATGGAGGGATTTGTGTAGGAGTTTGAGGGGGAGTTGGAGTGAAGGAGTTACGTGTGTGTGCATGGGAAGAAAAAAAGGAATGTGAGGGATATATATATATATATATATATATATATCTATATATATATATATATATAATTAAAATAGTTAATTTAAGCCTACATGAAATTTTTAAGCATTATAAAATATAAAATTTTATATTTGATCAAAAATTAGGTTTTCATACAGCTATAAAGTACCCACTAGAAGAGTATGCCATGCTACGTGAACATCATGCTTCTGAAGTTACTTCAAAGAATTTCAAGTGACAGTACAAGTGAAGAAGTAATTTGAGTGAGTATATCACCATTTTGTGAGTTTCATGTCTAAATTATTGTTCAAAAAACTCAGTGAATTATCATGAACTCATTATGTCATATCACACAGATGAATTCCTTTTTATGATTTTCTTTATCTCTCGTCTTTGGGAAGCATTCACTTATTCCGAACTTAATTTGAAAGTCAAATTTTGATCTTGATGTTTTTGGAATGTCGCTAAATTTTCAATCAACTCCTATCAATATCCATATTTAAAAATTATCTCAAACATTTTGCAACAAAAGTCCTAGATTAATAAATGGAACAATATGCTTCTGTGTTAAGTTTTTGTTCAATTGATGCTATTGTTAGGTTATTCAAAAATTTAAGAATTTATTTTCTATCACTATGAGCATTTGACAGTTTTTACCTTGATGATATATAGAGTAGCCAGGGGCGGATCAAGTGGAATCGATCTCGTTCAAACATGAGCGCACCGAAATGGGATTTCTTCTTTGCCACTAAATGAATAGTTCCTTTCCTTTTAGTTACGAGTTTTCAACTATCAATTTCTTATATAAATAATGAATTCTCAATATAAAGAAAGGATTTGTGCAAAAGTTACTGAGTTTCGAAAACTCCTATCTAATACATTTATCCTCGATTGAGAATAACATTTTATTGAGAAAATTCGATTACATGTAACATCTGTGATCTAGAACTTCATTATATTAAGGTATGGTGCACGGATGGCCATTTTTTATGATACAATTTAAACTTTAAGCAAGATTTGCATATTACGTAGTGCAAATATTTAGCACTTTTTAAAAAGTATAAGCTATGAAATTTCAAACTTAAGGATACAATTTCAAGACAAATGCATCATTTCGGCCACTAAATAGTAAGAGATCTACATTAAAATGATCACTATATATTGCTATTGTTTCTTCTTGTTATTTTTATAATTCTTTCTTTTTATCCAATAGCTGAAGTTGGAACCGTAAAATTAAGCTTTAGGACACAAATCTAAAGTTTGAACTAATGAACAGTATACGTACTAAAATTCCCCTTATAGAAACCTTCATCATTCCCTCCTCGAGTAGTATCTCAAGAGCCAGAAAATGTTTTAGGTCCACGTTCATGACTGCAAGAATTCTCATTGCCTTGATCCAGTCCTTATCGTGTGGATATGGCCTCTTCCCTCTAACATATTCAATTATATCTTCTTCCCATTTGAACCTAGAAACTAATGAATCAAATCCCGGGCCACCGAGAGTTGACCCTAGCTGAATAAGTTCATCCACCTATTCTTGAATTTATTGTAGAAGTTGAGGTCCATTATCCTATCGCCAACATCATAAGCATCCGAGTGCGCTAATTGCCTACCCCTCATGAGGCAGAGAATTTCATCAACAGACTGTGCTATAAGAAGACAATTTTTAAATAGGTTAGTAATTTTAAAAAGGAAAAACAAAGTGGAAAGATGCAACAGATGGTCCATGTATTATACAAGGTTCTCTGAATATGTTAACAGATTACCCATCTAATGCAACTTATGCAACAAATGGATAATCTGTTGCAAAAGATGAATCACTAGTTGCACCAGAATACCCAACTGTTGCAACAGATGATACATATGTTGTGTAGCTTTTTCTTCATGGAGAAAATTTGAAGGCTAGGTTAGGACTGTTGCTCTTCTTATGACTGTTGCTCCAGCCAATTCCTTCTTTATTAACTCCACCGTTGGGTCTGCTATTGTATCAACAAGACCTAGAGTAATAAAAGAAGTCATCTCCAACTCTTGCTTAGTAGGTACGATCCATAAATGTACAATCTAAAAAGGGTAGATACATTAAAATCAAACCATAATTTGCAGTTAGTTGGGTAATATGTTAATACAGACAACTTATGCAACAAATGATCTTTATGTTGAAAAAAATGATTCATATGTGGTAATAGATTAACCATCAGTTTCATCAGATTATCCATCTGTTGCATAAGTTGTAGTACATGGGTAGTCTGTTAAGTCAGGTTCAGAGAACCAAAGCAATAGCTGGGTAATCTATTGCAAAAAATGACTGATTTATCGCAACTGATTACCAATCTGTTACACTAGATGGGTAATCTGTTATGATAAATTGCACCATATGATCCATCTATTGCAATATATGAATAATCTATTTTAATATCTTTCTTTGAGTCAAATTATTTTACTTTAATTGAAAGAAGACTTACTGCATCATTCAAAAGGTTAAAGAGATCAACCTCCTTAATTCTTGTGTTGCTCTTTCAAGCCAACCACCTAAGGATCCTTGGATGAGAAACCTCATCTGGGTAATCCTTGACCTACTTTCAGAAGGGGGAATGACTTCAAATGCCCAAGCCTAAAAAATGTAACTAGGAAGCAAACAAAAAATGTCATAATAATTATTCAACATAAACTAATGCAAGAGTAAACAAATAATGATTAAATTTACCATGAAAGCCCACGAAAAGCTGTATAAGGTGATCGTCTTTGGGGATAGCTTTGTCAATAAATATTTGACAGTCAACTAGTAGCTATCATATTGTAACGCCCCAAATCTGGTACTCAGAATGCCACACGGTGCCCATGACCTCGAAAGACCACAAGCTAACCCATGACTGATATCTGTACCTAATCACTGCATAATATACTGTATAAATATGGAAACATGTACTGAAAGGGCATAAGGTTCAAACTGGATAAACATCTGATAAAATAATATTTGAAAATGGTATAACAATAACAAAGCAAATCTGAAATAAATGTTTGACATGCTATAGTCTAAAAGCCTCTAAACCGAACTGAATAAGGAGTTGATGGGATATGTACCCAACTAACTCCATCTACTGAAATAAACTAAAAACTGAAATAGTAATGTAATCATCATGTCCTCGAAGGATGAGGACTCACATCTGACTCTGGCTGCTGAACCGGGATGTTACTGATACTCTGGAGATTATGCTTCTAAACTATAGTATAAGACACCATAGCGCAAATATATCAGTACTTTGAATGTACTGGTATGCAAGTGAGATAGGCTGAATGCAATAGGTTCATATGCATGAACAATGCTAACTGAGTGACTAAGATGAACGTGAGAATACATGTATGCATACATAATTGTAATTGACATCGTGATAGGACTGAATGCTAAGTTCTGAATACTGAGATACTAATAACATGGAATTACTGATATCTGAGGGACTGATCTATGTTACTGATACATGAATAACTATTTCTGACAGTTCTAATTATGAAGAATTGGTTTGGTTGACTGTGACTAACAGTCCTGAAACTGAATACTGATAACATGAGTTCTGATAACTGATATAAATAATACTATGAGTGACTGTATCTGACAGTCCTGATTGTGTAACTAAAACTGTAGGATGTATTCATCTAACTGACATGCCCCATACTAAGCTAATTGGGGTCCAACCTGTAACCCCAACTAGAAGGATGTCAGTACCGCATCACTGGTAAAAACAACTACTATGGAGTCAGTCCTAATCTATCGGGTGACCTCTGGGATCAGTCCTATACATTTAAATGCACTAACGGGTGATCCCTGAGTATGTCAGTCCTATCTAATGGGTGCATCTCGTACCTACACTGGCTACGTAGTTCTGAAACTTAGGGATCGCTTCTAGGGATCTCAGTCCTATCTAGCATGTGAGTCCCCATCCCTAGGCTCACTCGATGCTGAATCCTACTCCCATCTGAAAGACACTGAACTGATTAATTAAGCTGAATTGATTAACTAAACTGAACAATACTAGTGGTATTATTTAGCGGAGCTAAACTGAATTTACTGAGTTTCATTGACTGAAGGAATGTACTAAGTTCTGAGGACTGACTGAGAATACTGAAGTTACTGAGATTGACTGGGAATACTGAGGTTACTAAGATTACTAAGTACTAAGATCATTGAGATTATTGAACTACTGAGATTACTGAGATTTCTGAAAGTTCGTGAGTCACATGACTAACTGAGTTCTATGGATCATAGCTTGACTGGGGAGATCGTGAAAACATGACATGGAACTAGGCACACAGCTAAATATTCGGGTACAAGTACCCCCAGGGCTCGATGAGAAAAAACTGACATAGCATAGCTTACTTGAACACATGACCAACAACACAATTCATAATTCATATATTGAAGCACTTCACCAAACATATGATATGTATAAGCTTGTACATACATGGGGATTTCATGATATTATACTAGTTGGGCATCGTTCCTTCATCTAGGCATTTAATCAAACACATGGTAGACATAGCACATGTAGACAACATTATATAATAATTAATCATCATAATTCATCTCTAATTTCATCATCCTAGGGTTTATTCATAGGTTCATATGAATATACATCTATACAAATCAATTTCACATAAAATTGATCACCCAACATGGATTTGAATTCAATTGATCATTCTCAACATAAACAAAACAAACCCAACAAGAAATTCATAAAGAAATCCATAAACTTAAACTTAGAAAAGAAATTCTTGGGCTTCATGGACGAAAAGAGTCCATGAATGAACACTATGCATACCTTAGCTTGTGATTCTATGAAGATTGACGGAGAGATTCTTTAAATTTGATGGTGAATTTCCTTGGAACTGAACCTTCTATGAAAATCCTAGGGCTTGTTCTTGAGAACTTTTGAGAGTAATTGAGTATAAGTTGCTGAATTATGGCCAAATCTCGTGTTATAAGGTTTATATAGGGTGAGAAATTGACCCTTTTAATCCTAGGAGACGTATTTAATTTCTGAGAAAATTTCTTGATTTTCATCCTTGGCGCAACGCGCCAAGTCATTGGAAAGTAACAAATGGGAAATTGCACGGTAGCGCGACGCGGAGCTATCGCATTGCCACCTTGTCTATAACCAGAAAGTTTGGTGCGACATGCCACTATCGCGGAGCAACACTGGAAATTGACAATTCTCATTTGAGCTATCTCCGCGATGCGCTGAAGGCTCAGGCGATACATTGTATCATTAAAAAGGCTCGAACTCTTCGCTCGGGTGTCAGATTTGGGCGAATCTGGTATCGATGGAAAGCTTATTGAATTTTCCACATAAGAAAAAGTGAAAATCTTACAAATACCACATGTACAAAAATGGATTTGTCTTTCAAAGAAAGCTTCTAACATTCTTGGAAAAAATTTTCAAGCTAGGAAAAGTACGAGTATTACACATATCCCCAGGGATAATTGTTGAATTTCTCAAAATCCTCAGCAAGCTCGAACAAATCATATTCTATGACTTTGTAGACGTCTCTTGCCAATATAACAGAATTGGCAAACCAAACTAAGAACAAATGCTCCTTTTACTTCTTTGGTATGGCTTTATCCTTAAGATCTTCTAACATTATCATGGCTTTGTAGCCACGTCCAATAATATTTCACCAATCCATCTATTTTTTCCTTGCGTTTGTTGGGTTTGGTGGGTGGTCGCTTGGACGATGTCTTGCCTTTATTTGATGGTGGTGGTTTGGCTGTCATGCTTGCATTGGGCTTTTTGAGGGGTGTTTTCTTGATGAGAGGTTCTTTTGGACGATTGCATATCAAGCCTGTCACTATAGAAAACTCTTTCATGCCAAAAAAAACCGGCATGCTTCAGTAGTTTATCCCCCACGTACTTGATCCTGCGCTTGAGAAGACCATATGTCATGCTCATTTAGAAACATGCATTATTTTCCACAGGCAGATTAAGAAAGTGTCCAAAAAAGCTCTTTTTAAAAAATTCCTCTACTTTTTCCTTCTTCAATAGTGTTCCTAAATTCATCAAAAGATTTTCCCAAGTGAGATTTAACTACAAAATCACCAATTAGTTCTGCAAGATTATCTATTGGCATCTCAACTTGAGACCTATCAATACTAATAGTTTTGATAGGGTCATGCTGAGATTTTGATCTTAATTCACGTCCCATTGGTGATGCATTATCATCATGTTGATCATCATCATCTTTCTCACTTTCTATTTCCTCCTCTTTTTGTTTTTCTTCTTCTTCTTCTTCCTCCCCACTTTTATTTTCCTCACCACCCTCTATAGACCCTTCCTCACTTCCCTCAATATTGTTTTCATAACGTTCCTCAGCTTCACTTTTCCCTGACTGAGATTGTTCAGGAAACTCCTCCGAATCCATTTGTACTATAGACTTTCTTGTTAGATGGTCAGAAGTTGATCCTCTTTCAGTTTTTTTTTTGGGAGACATTTTTTTACCTACAAACAAGAGAAAAACAAAAACACATTACAATTGATGTCTGCAAAATTTTTAAACAAAGGTAAGAAAAAATTCAATAAATTTTTACATGTCACATTACAAAAAATATTCCAACAGATAACCCTATCAGTTGGAACAGATGAATCATCTGTTACAACAAATGCACCATCTATTGCAACAGATGAACAACCTATTGGAGGAGATTAAAACAATCTTTCTATTGGTTTGTTTTATGGAAATAGCTGAAAAAATTTGTTGCAACAGATGGGGAATCTGTTTGAAGACATATTTTAATATATCCTAATAGACGTTCCACCTATTGCAACAAATGGAAGGGAATCTGTTTGAAGACATATTATAATATATCCTAATAGATATTCCACCTATTGCAACAAATGGAACACCAACACCAACACCACTAGTACCACTAATACCACCACCACCACTAATACCAACACCAATACCAGCATTACCAATAGCACCACTAACACCACCAATACCAATACCAATATCAACACCACCAACACCAACACCACCAATAACACCAATACCAACACTACCACCAATACCACCAATACCACCACCACCACCACCACCAATACCAATACCACCAACAACAACAATAACACCAATACCAATGCCATA